>NC_069499.1:799033373-799223373 GCF_027579735.1 Bombina bombina | reverse complement strand
TTGAAATTTAAAGTTTAAAATGTTTAGATCATTTTCAGATATATTTAAAATATATATATAAAAGTATAGGAGATGTATCACATGTTAAACAATATATTAACTATGATGTGAATTAAATATATATCTGTATTGATATTTAAAATGTTTAGCAAACTATTTCAGAATAAATTGCCTTTTTTATTACAGGCATATGATGTTCCAAGATATCTAAATTCTAGATTGGGCTCTGAGACAACTGATTCATACCTAATAATTTGTACTATGAAGTATATCATAGATATGATTTTATGCACTCAAAATTTATCAAGAGATGTGCTCAAAAATGCAATATAATATCAGAATATGGAATTATATGATACTATTAAAATAAAAATATACAATAAATATTGATGATGAAGTGATACTACTTTAAATTTCATAAACTAAGTACTAATATAATCTAACTACTAAAAATATTATTAAATTCTTTTTATCTCCCTAATAGTAATATGACCCATCCCTTGAGATATACTATAAATGAGCATTGTATGGAAAATACACTAAGGATATGTGTATTACATATATATATAATATATATATACATTTCTGTACTTGGAATAACATTTAATATTGCACTAATAAGACTAAATTCAAGGGCCTGCCCCCCACCCCCAATGGTCGATGTGAGAAATGCAGCCAAATATATTCAATTAGGGAGAATTTAATTACCAATTGGCCAATGAGAACTAAGTTCAGAATCAGAGATTTCTCATTGAATGATTCAGTAATGGAGGAGGAGTTGTTCACTGACAAAAGCTCTCTGCACAGGAAGTGAAGGGCCCTTTTTTGCTGTCATTTTGCAACCCTGCTTTGCTGCCTTTTTTGCTTACCTGATGCGAGTGTGGGGACACAGTCTTGTAAGACAACCCCTGTTGGGACCCTCTTTCTAGATAAGAGATTATTGGGCTCAATTCATTTCCTTTTAAATTGTGCATATCTTCCTTTGTATGACAGTGAAAAATTCTGATTGGAAAAGCTAATTTTCAAATTGGTTAACTGGTAACATATAACGATTGTTTTAATAGACTTTTTAGCAAAGATAGTCTCTATAGCAAAAGTTTAATTGTAGCTGTGATTTAAAAGTGTATTTTGTATTTATAATTAATCATTGCATAGACCAGTGTAGTCTATAAATAATTACATTTAGCATTAAGTAATTTACTATTAAGAGGAAAGGATTTTGTATCTTAATGTAAAATTAAAATGAAGTAACTGTGAGAAATTTTAGAAATTGCACTTATTATTGTGGCTAAATTGAAATGATTGAATACTATATTAATTGATGTATGTAAAATTGATAATATAGTGTTAAATCTCTATGGTTGATTATCTGAAGTTATAGAAGACTATTTTGGATCAGATAGTTAAGTTACACTTCCTGGATATTCTATCAGCTTATTGGATTTTAGTTTAGGTGGGTACTGAAATATTTGGCCCATACTTGCTAACCGAGTGTTGTTAAATTAGTAATCCATATTGTGAAATTGATTGATGCAACTGATAAATTGTAAATCGTTCTAGTGAAATTCAAGTGTGATATTTGATAAGTAATTCATTTTGAGTGAAAGGGACACTAAACCCATTTTTTTTTCTTTCATGATTTAGATAGAGCATGCAATTTTAAGCAACTTTCTTGTTTACTCCTATTATCAATTTTTATTTGTTCTCTTGCTATCTTTATTTAAAAAGCAGGACTGTAATGCATAGGAATCAGACCATTTTTGGTTGAGAACCTGGGTTATGCTTGCTTATTGGTTGGCTAAATGTCAGCCACAAATAAGCAAGTTCTATCCATGATGCTGAGCCTAAAATGGACTGGCTGCTAAACTTTACATTACTGCTTTTTAAATAAAGATAGCAAGAGAACGAAAAAAAATAATAGGAGTAAATTAGAAAGTTGATTAAAATGTCATGCTCTATCTGAACCATGAAAGAAAAGAATGTGGGTTTAGTATCCCTTTAAGGTTAATTGATAGAAATATTGTATCCATTCACGGGATAACAGACAATATCAATTGAATAGTAATTAATCTAAATATCTATATAGCCTGCTTTATACTTTAATATTGTAATAAGCTATAATCTTCACATATCAGAACTTAGAGTGATTTTAATTTGGGATCAAGTATTAATATTTAACAATAATCTTGTTGTCATTAATTGCTGAACACCTCAACAGTATTATCTTGGAATACACTACAGAGATTATATAACGTTTCTCCGATAAGATTCTACTATATTAATTTAAGTATTGGCGATGATAATTTTATTATTGTTATTAATTATTAATATTTATAATTTTTTAAATAATATAGTAATCATAAATATGTAACTGGAGCGGTATTTTGCTCTTCAGCTATAGCGCTAATTGCGCCAGAAGTAAACTTTTTGCTCGCGTCGGGTTACGCTGGTATTATGAGTTGAAAGTAAAAAGTTATCGCGCTCACGCTAACCCGACTTGAGCAAATAGGTTACTAGTTCTAGCACAATTAGACCATTGCGCAAAAGATAACCATACCCCCATAGCAGTCAATGGAGAAAAAAAGTGGAAAAAACTTACCATCCACTCACGCACGCTAACCCGACATGAAATTATGAATGTTTAACAATCCAATGTTCTGTATATAGCACAATATATTCTATTTATGCATAAATAAATATATATCTGATGGTATTTTGGTACAATATATATTGATACCTATATATAAACATGATTTTATATATATATATATATATATATATATATATATATATATATATATGTATAGATATATAAGAAGATCTCTTTAAAAATACATAGAACTTATTCTGCTAAGTGCAGAACATTGGAATGTAAAATATTTAAAGTAAATACACACTATAATTCTTCATTAAAAATGAATATCGCAACACTCGAGTGGTACAAGAATTCGTAAAATACTGACAACTGACTTTTTACTAACCCCTAGGATAGCCCTCTTGAATGACCTACCTAAAGGCACGTGTAAACTAAGGCTGACCTTACTGCAACTAGGGCTGAATGGGGCCAAATCCTTAATAGCGCTTAGATGGAAAACATAAGACATCCCAACTAAAAGGATGTGGTTAGAGAAGGTATCGGAATGACTCGTTTTGGAGGATTTTAGGCTTTCTTCAAAGACAGAAACTTACAGATATGCATAACATAACATTTCTGTGGGAAGATGACTTGTATGACCCATGACATAAATTATTGACCCGAAAATTTAAGTAGGGTGAGGATGGTTGAGATGCACAAATGAAAGTTGGTTGGTGTGTTGAGAAAAAGCAGGGATTATTAAAAGGAATATAATTCTGGATAAAGCATTGATACTTCTTGGAGGGAGCGAGCAAGTTGGTTTGATTTGATTTAAGTTTTCTTTTTTATCAGTGGTTGTTTTTTGTTGTATTATTGACACTGTACAGTTCACTTTCATCTCATGGCAAAATATATGTCACAGAACTGATTTGTCAGAGATTGACAAAAGAGACTCAATTCTCAGTTCACAATTGTATTGAATGGCATGTTTATTGAGACATTATACTTACATAGATTTGGAAAGTGTCAATCCATATGTATGTATCATATATGAAAAGTCAATAAAAAAAAATACATTTTTAAAAAAAATGAATTTTGCAGAAATATGGTATTTCATGTTTTCATCTACTTTTTTGCAAAGGGCTCCAATGCACTTATATATATGTGTGTGTTTATATGAGTATATATGTCTGTAAATACATATATACACATATAAATACATATGCACATAAAGCTTTACATTAATGCTTTTTGAATAAAGATGGCAAGAGAATGAAGAAAAAATAATAATAGGAGTAAATTAGAAAGTTGCTTAAAATTGCATGTTCTATCTGAACGAAAAAAATGTAGGTTTAGTATCACTTTAAACATGTAATGAGCACCATAAAAAATACTGTTGGTGAGCAATGACATACCTAAGGAGTCAGAAGCATAAAAACAAAGTCTGTTTTTTTTTTATTATTCAGTACAGGAATATACAGTATATATATTTATTGTCATTCATTTTTCCTCACATTCAAGGAGTCCCAAAAGACTGCCACATCATCTAGGCAGGGAGCTTAACAGAGTTCAATGTGAGTAGTGAAATAATGTCATGTCCTGATGAATTAGAGCAGGTACTTTTTGCATTACTATATCCCTTTTAAAAATGTGTCTAATTAACAAATGCTAACAAGACAATCCAGTACTTTGAATTTTAAATGAGCAGAATACTTTTTTTTCTGAGAAATTAAAAGAAATTGCTTACATTTCTTCCTCCTGTATCATGTGACATCACCAGCCAATCACAAAATGCATTTACGTATATACTGTGAACTCTTGCAGAAGTTCAGCAGGAGTTATTGCCAAAAAAGGTGAATATAATAAAAACTTTGTTCATTTTAATAATGGAAGTAAATTTGAAAGGTTTTTTAATTGCATCCTCTGTCTGAATCATAAAAGTTTAATTTTCGCTATATTGTTCCTTTAATGGGGATTACCAGATGAAACTGCACAACTGTTGGAACATGGTATAGATGACCAATGGGTCAATTACAATTTTGCCATCTGTATTTCTGTCTTTTTTGTGGTCTGATAATATTCTCACAGTTCACATATCTACTTGCTTCTTTTAAGGAGTCATGTGACTCCACTTTTACATGCTATTTGGCTCTACAGTAATATAAATTACAGTTAAAGAACACCACTTTCTATGTTTCTCTAAATCAGAACTATTACAGTTTACACTTTGTGGACCATTTCCAACAATGGAAATAAATCAGATACTTAGGGATATCAAATAATAGCAAAACATAATTTGTTTAACTACACAAGTATTATAAGCATTTCAAAATGGCATTTGACATGACATATATCCCAAGAGTGGAGATGAACTATGAGAGGCTCGAGAGCTATATGTGCTACTATACTATATTCAGTGGGGAAACACATGCATTAATGCCAGAGTTTAAGTTCCAAATCAAACCTTAAAACAAGTTGTTTTCCTGCTTGCCATTCTTCAGTTCTTCATAAATTACTTTTTCTTGCCATAACAGCATCTGATGCATTATCTTTGCTATTTTACATGTAAATAAAATGGTATTTGGTAATGATAACTCACCACTAGCCTCAGCACATCATCAGGCACATTCCGGGCATGGTTGCACAGTGCATATGCGGATGAGTGACTGAATATGACTGGTGCACGTGACAGCTCAAGTGCATCTTTCATTGTCTTCACAGATACGTGTGATAAGTCAATAATCATTCCAAGGCGGTTCATTTCCCAGACCACTTTCTATAAGGATAAAAGAGGTCACTAGCAGCTAACTGAGGAGTTTATTAAGAAGAAGAGCACAGGTGTTTGGAGAGTAGGTAATATTAACCTGAAGAGAAGCCCAGTAGGATATGAGGAGAGAAATAAATGATAAATTCAAAAAAACAAGAAAGCTAATCATATTAAACAATTAGAAGAGTTGAGAAGTCATTGTTGTCAGTAAACTTGCCCATACACAATCATAATTTGGAGCTAAAATGGAGCCTCTTTAAATATTAAATTTGCTATTGCTAGTTTCTGTTTTTTTAAACTTGTGGCTTCATTTAAACAGACCTCCCAACTGTTCCTGTTTGAGAGGGACAGTCTCTGATTCTGAACTATGTTCTGCTGTCCTTCTGAGACACATGCTCCTATTTGCAGAATTTCCCTTAGCACAACCCACAGAACAGCCAGACACACACACAACCCGCCCACCAACCCCCATGACCCCACCCCTCCCACAACAGCTCCACCCACAAAATGATGACAGGCCCCCATCAACATCCCTGATACCCAACCAAAAATGTTGGTAGGTGTGCCATTAAAGTAACCTGCATTGGATCCAGGCATACATTTGAGAACATAGAGTTTCATTCAATCCTGCACTACTGCACTATTATGTTTTCACTTTTATTAAACACAGATATATGTTGCAGATCACACAAGTATTTGGATAGGCACAAAAGTTGTTCCACTTACTTTCCCAAAATCAGACAATCCATTGCTAGTTGCTGGGTCACTTCCTGTATCCACAAGCCAGTTGTCAACCCTTAAAAGGACAGATAAAAATATTGATAGATAGATCAGAGATAGATAAATAAAAAGGAATTCAACGTTTTCTCTACAATGAATATTGATTTATATTACGTTATACAAAATAGTTTTCTGTTTTTGTTGCCCTTTTGACAATATACTCAAGTCTATTTTTGCAAATTGCTAAACAAAGAGCTCCAATGAACCTAAGTGGGAGATATGTTAATGGTATTTAGATGCTCATTGTGCTTTTTTTGTTGTTAAATAAAACATTTTGGGGAGTCATTTTGTTCTTGTTGCTGGCTTTTAGGAGCAGGAAGGAACAAGGTATGGTAGAATGGACTATTAACTAGTGAGCAGTTGTAGAAATCCTGCTCTTCATTAAATTTAAATTACATTGACATAACCCTTTTTTAATGAAAAAAATAATACATTTCTTTAGTAATACTATTCTTTCATAAATGTGATACAAAAATGCTAGAATAATCATAACTTTGAAAATTAGATATCAACATTCAGTATAAAAATTGATCAGCGCAAAGCAAATAGGCTTAATGACCTCTGTAGTTACCAGCAGATGCTCTCTGTAGCCTGACCTAAACCTGTGCTACAGAAGCAAGGCCCATTAACTGTCTGGCCCTGAAAGTCTCCACCTCATTCATGGACCTTAATAAGACTCCAGGTGCATTTAACTTAAGGTCCCCCATCACCAAATTCTTCCACCACAAAGTCCAACAACCCAATACGAGCCACTGTAAGATCCCAGTAACATCTTCTGCTGCCCCCTTTCTCCAACATTGGTGTGTCCGGTCCACGGCGTCATCCATTACTTGTGGGAAATATTCTCCCCCACAGGGAAAGGCAAGGAGAGCACACAGCAAGAGCTGTCCATATAGCTCCCCCTCTGGCTCCGCCCCCCAGTCATTCTCCTTGCCGCTCTGAACAAGTAGCATCTCCACGGGGATGGTGAGGAGTTTGTGGTGTTAGTTGTAGTTTTTTATTCTTCTATCAAGAGTTTGTTATTTTAAAATAGTGCTGGCTTGTACTATTTACTCTACAACAGAAAAGTGATGAAAATTTCTGTTTAAGAGGGCTATGATTTTAGCACAAGTAACTAAAATCCATTACTGTTACCTCGCAGGACTGTTGAAACCAGAGAACTTCAGTTGGGGGTAACAGTTTGCAGACTCATCTGCTTCAGGTATGACTAGTCTCCTTCTAACAACACAGGCTAATGCTAGATGACAGTCATTTTTCCCCTCAGGGAAAACGGTAAGCCATTTTTCTTTCACCTCAGTAAAAAAGATAACAGGCTTCCCCTTTTTGATTTTTATGCTGGTAGACACTGTTAGGGGCCAAATCGATTGGTTTTTATTACAATATGATGGCAATTGAAATGTTTTATAAGTTCATTTACACTGGGGGACGTTTTTTATTGATCTGGCTTGCTTTAGACACCTAAATCTAGTCAGGAAGGCCCCTTCACTCTAGTGTACTGAGGGAGGAGGCCTCATTTTAGCACTTCAGCTACGCAGTAGATTTTAAGGCAGTGCATGCAGTCTTATGTGAGAGGGTCCTGTGGCTCAGAAAGTGTCAGGGTTTTACCATTCTGTACCTTTAACTTCTAATTACCATACTGCTATTTAAGGCTCCACCTAGTGTTGAATGTTGCTTGGTAATTTGTTCAGTCACTCACTGTTCCTGAACGCTACACACCCAGCTATTCCCTCCTGTCTAAGTTGGGATTTCCTTCTACTGATACTAATTTCCAGTTTCTCAAGACTTGTGGAATTGCAGCACCTCACCTCTGTTCCTGTCTCTCACGCTGCTGCTTGCATCCTGTACACTCGCATGCTGTTCCGTTGGCGTGTGACGTCACGCCCGACTTGTCTCTGTGTGAAACCGCAGCTGCCACACACACTCACTGAATCTCAGCACACGCTGTCTGCGTTGCCTCTTCGGTAATACCGCTCTGCTCCACGCTGCTAATGCTAATTGGGAAGCCGGTTTGTATATTCTACCATCAGGATTTACCGGTCTGTATTACCAATGTACAAATAAGGATATCTTGCCTCTCATGTTATTTGTTTCTGCTTTGCCTCAAGTAATCAAGTTTACCTGCCATACCAAGCTATTAACCAGCTTATTCATGTACTAACTTTGATATCATTTCTTCTGCTTGTGGTTCATTACATTTACTTGCACAGTGACTTCTGCAAATCTAACATAACGCTCCAAGGTACTGCTCCCTCTAGCATTAACCACTGATGTACTTTATGTGCTTAAACTGACTTTAACTCAGCAACTACTCATTACTGCATATTCTATATCCGGCTGCAATATGACCTGTGAACTTACCTTGCACAACTATAACTAAAGAGTGTGTGTGTGTGTGCAAGCTATGTAAATATTTTATATGTCTGTGATGCGAGTCTGGAACTAACTTGGAAAGTGATAAAGTTTTTTTTATTCTCTCTAAACTTTGGAATTGGAGTTATCCTATATTACATACTGTATTGTGGTTTAGCTCATTCCATGTTCCTTGTATACCATCTTCACACTGTATCCTACAGTAGTGACCCTCAGATCTATGAGCATAACAGGGTTCCACAAGTTAGATCTTAGTGAACCCGAGGTAAGGTGTGAGGCTGAGTGGTCCTGCATAAAATCAAGGGTACTAGTTCATACGTAACATAACAGAAAGTGACTCCAGAAGGCTTATTTCTGTGGATGGTTGACCCCTAAGGAAGGTAAAAAGCTACAGCATGCTGTAGCTGGGATTGTGGTGTATAAAAACGGTTAAATCCAACATTTAGCTCCGGTTTGCTTGTTTTAAGAGCTAGAGTCTCCATATTTGCTGTGCAATACTTTCTAAGCATTAAGACACTGGGGTCCAAATTTCAGAAAAATCGGATATTGCCTTCATAGTTTTTTGAACATTCAGAAATAAAGTGTGTCATTTTATTATTTAAAGAGACAGTAACGTTTTTGTTTAAAATCGTTTTTATTGCATTGTTTGCCTGCCTAAATCTGTTTAACATGTCTGTGCCATCAGATAACCTATGTTCTGTGTGTGTAGAGAAAAATGTGGTTCCCCCTTCGAGTGTTTGTGATAATTGTGCCATAGCGTCCAAACAAAATGAGGACAGCTCTGTTACATTTCATAATGTTGCCCAAGATGATTTATCTAATGAAGGTAGTGGGGATAGTTCTACATCCTCTCCTTCTGTGTCTACACCAGCTTTGCCCGCGCAGGCGACACCTAGCGCGCCAGTGCTTATTTCTATGCAACAATTATCAGCAGTAGTGGATAATTCTATAGCAAATCTTTTATCCAAACTGCCAGCATTTCAGAGAAAGCGTGATTGTTCAGTTTTAAATACAGATAAAAGGGATGAACAATCAGACGCTGACGATGCTTTATCTATTTTACCCTCACATCAATCAGAATTGGCTGTGAGGGAAGGGCTGTCTGAGGGTGAAATTTCAGACTCAGGAAAAATTTCTCAACAGGCAGAACCTGATATAGTAGCATTTAAGTTTAAGCTAGAACATCTCCGCGCTTTGCTAAAGGAGGTATTAGCTACTCTGGATGACTGTGATTTTATGGTAGTACCAGAGAAGTTGTGCAAATTGGACAAATTTTTAGAGGTCCCAGTGCACGACGACGCCTTTCCAATACCCAAAAGGGTAGCGAACATAGTGGAAAAGGAGTGGGAGAAGCCAGGTGTACCCTTTGCCCCACCTCCTATATTTAAGAAAATGTTTCCCATAGTAGACCCTAGAAGGGACGCATGAAAGAAAAAATGGGGTTGCTGTGGCATAGTGCTTAAGTCTAATGCCTCTTAACCCAAAGGTTGTGAGTTCAAACCTGGCCTCAACTGCTGAAAAAACTTTTGCAGACGGTCCCGAAGGTTGAGGGAGCTGTTTCAACACTAGCGAAGCGCACCACTATTCCTATAGAGGACAGCTGTGCTTTCAAAGATCCTATGGATAAAAAATTGGAAGGATTGCTTAAAAAGATTTTTGTTCAGCAAGGGTTCATCCTTCAACCAGCTACGTGTGTTATTACTGTCACTTCAGCGGCGTCCTTTTGGTTCGAGGAACTAGAAAGGTCGCTCCAGAAAGAGACTTCCTATGAAGAAGTCATGGACAGAATTCACGCATTAAAATGAACTAATTCCTTTATATTGGATGCCGCCTTTCAAATAACGAAATTGCTGGCGAAAAATTTCAGGAACGGACCGGCTAATAACTCCACTGCCGCTAGACAAGAAGGTAACGCGGCCCAGCCCAAACCCGCTTGGAAGCCCATGCAAGGCTGGAACAAGGGTAAACAGACCAAGAAACCTGCTGCTGCTACCAAGACAGCATGAAGGGGTAGCCCCCGATCCGGGACCGGATCTGGTAGGGGGAAGACTATCTCTCTTCGCTCAGACTTGGGCAAGAGATGTTCCGGATCCCTGGGCACTAGAGATAGTCTCCAAGGGATACCTGCTAGAGTTCAAGGGACTTCCTCCAAGGGGAAGGTTCCACCTGTCTCGCTTATCTTCAGACCAGATAAAGAAACAGGCATTCTTACATTGTGTAAGAGACCTATCAAAGATGGGAGTGATAAACCCAGTCCCCTCCAGGGAACAAGGTCTAGGTTTTTACTCAAACCTGTTTGTGGTTCCCAAAAAAGAGGGAACTTTCAGGCCAATTCTGGATTTAAAGATATTAAACAAGTTCCTCAGAGTTCCATCCTTCAAAATGGAAACCATTCGGACAATCTTGCTGACAATCCAGCAGGGTCAATATTTGACTTCCGTGGATCTAAAGGATGCGTATCTGCATATCCCAATCCACAAAACTCATCATCAGTTCCTGAGGTTCGCCTTTCTGGACAAACATTACCAGTTCGTGGCTCTTCCATTCGGTTTAGCCACCGCTCCCAGAATTTTCACAAAGGTGCTAGGGTCCCTTCTAGCGGTCCTAAGGCCGAGGGGCATCGCTGTAGCACCTTATCTAGACGACATCCTAATCCAAGCGTCGTCTCTTTCCAGGCAGCTGTGCCAGATGTACAATCTTTTGTTCAGGCTTTGGTTAGAATCAAGCCTGTTTTCAGACCCATGACTCCTCCTTGGAGTCTAAATTTAGTTCTTTCAGTTCTTCAAGGGGTTCCGTTTGAACCTTTACATTCCATAGATATTAAGTTATTATCTTGGAAAGTTCTGTTTTTGGTTGCTATTTCTTCTGCTAGAAGAGTTTCTGAATTATCTGCTTTGCAATGTAATCCACCCTATCTGGTTTTCCATTCAGATAAGGTTGTTTTGCGTACTAAGCCTGGTTTTCTTCCAAAAGTTGTTTCCAACAAGAATATTAACCAGGAAATAGTTGTTCCTTCTCTGTGTCCGAATCCAGTTTCAAAGAAGAAACGTTTATTACACAATTTAGATGTTGTTCGTGCTTTAAAGTTCTACTTAGAAGCAACAAAAGATTTTAGACAAACCTCATCTTTGTTTGTCGTTTACTCTGGTAAGAGGAGAGGTCAAAAAGCTACTGCTACCTCTCTCTCTTTCTGGCTGAAAAGCATTATTCGATTGGCTTATGAGACTGCCGGACGGCAACCTCCTGACCGAATCACAGCTCACTCTACTAGGGCTGTGGCTTCCACATGGGCCTACAAGAACGAGGCTTCTGTTGATCAGATATGTAAGGCAGCGACTTGGTCCTCTCTGCACACTTTTGCCAAATTCTGCAAATTTTATACTTATGCTTCTTCGGAGGCTATTTTTGGGAGAAAGGTTTTGCAAGCCGTGGTGCCTTCCATTTAGGTAACCTGATTTGCTCCCTCCCCTCATCCGTGTCCTAAAGCTTTGGTATTGGTTCCCACAAGTAATGGATGACGCTGTGGACCGGACACACCAATGTTGGAGAAAACAGAATTTATGCTTACCTGATAAATTACTTTCTCCAACGGTGTGTCTGGTCCACGGCCCGCCCTGGTTTCCTAATCAGGTTGAAAATGTTTTTTTCTTTATACACTACAGTCACCACGGCACCCTATAGTTTCTCCTTTTTCTCCTAACCGTCGGTCGAATGACTGGGGGGCGGAGCCAGAGGGGGAGCTATATGGACAGCTCTTGCTGTGTGCTCTCCTTGCCTTTCCCTGTGGGGGAGAATATTTCACACAAGTAATGGATGATGCCGTGGACCGGACACACCGTTGGAGAAAGTAATTTATCAGGTAAGCATAAATTCTGTTTTCCACTGCAGTACCTCACTTTGCCCACTTCAAGACATTCACCAGTGGAACTCAGACCTTAATTGATTTTGTCTTGTTCCAGAGTTTTGAATTTTTATAAAAAATTTTTTTTAAATGGCCTCAAATTCTCCCAGTCATAATCATTCTTTACGATGACTGTACAGGGTGAATGGACATATTATTTATTATTAATTGATCAGTTAGGTAGTTTACTTCCATAAAGGATCCAAAACATTTTGACTATGATTAAATTATCTTTGTCAAATGTCTTTTTGACATCAAAAAGCCACATTATTATGTATTATTTAATGACATCCTCGCTCTCTCCCCTTCATTTTGCCTGGAATCCCAAAAAGTTAATAGAATCCATAATTAACAGACAAACAAGTTCATAATATTCTACTTGCATTTTTTGTTAGAATGCAGCTGATGGTTTGTTCATGGAATGCATTGGCTGAAAGACTTCTCTTTATGCAAACATATATGTGACCAATAAATGTAGAATAATACTGAAAACAGTGTTGACTGATTTCTAGCACTCATCTATACATTACAAGATGTACAGTATATATTCTTTTGTTTGTAAATTACACTATATAGAACTTACCAGGGGGTGTTACAACTGTGTGTCAAGGTCATATATCTGACTCCCAAGTGGTAGAAGGTGCGCAGTGTTGCCAAGCTGCTGTCTATAGAGTGACCACCTTCCACTCCAATCAGACTGGCAACTTTATGATTAAACATTGCTTCCCTGATTCCTGTATTAGAGAAAAAGGTATCAGAAATCACTCACTCCCAACCCTACTAACTCAACACCATCATGTTATATATCTGTTTCAAAGACACTTCTGACATATCACCTTCCTTTAAGGGGATAGTCTTTTTCAAATGTTTTATTGTTTAAAAAGATCGAGAGCGCCTTTACTACCCATTCCCCAGCTTTGCACAACTAACATTGTTACTTTATAACCTTTCAAATCAAAACCTCCTTTGTGCTGTCTTTTACTCACCAAACGTGTTGAACGCACATGAAAACTCATCAGGATACTTCTGACACATGCGATGAATGACATCAATCTGCTCCAGTGTCCTTTTCACTGCATCCTTCCCTTGAGTGTCACAGGGAACATAAGCTGCCCAGAACTGCAAAATGAGGAAAAGCATTGATTTCAGCAAACGTTGCACCTCCTGCCCTACCCAATTCATTATGGTTCTGACACTACATGAGCAAATGTAAATCTCCATATAGTTGTTCTGCTATTTGTACCCAGAACTCACCTGTCCTCCAACTCTTCCTTCTCGTAATTTGGGGATATTTGTGTGGGTGTTTTGTAGAGTATGTAAGTCCACTCCATTTAGATGGTTATTAAATTTGTCTAAGAGCTGCCAGGGTAAATCATTGTGTCTATGAAAAGGAAAAAAAATACATTATGCAGCTGCTTAAAAGGGCCATAATTGCAGGGGTCAAGTCCTACAAAAAAAAGTGTGGGAACTCACCAAGTCTTCCACCCCCTCACAATTAATATTGTTTTATACAAGCACAAACACACACACTACACATACAGAAAGTCTGGCTAATGAAAGCAAATTAAAACCAAGGAAGGCCTGAATGGTTGCCCTTGGACCTGTGGATGGACACCCATATTTACATTTTTCATTTGAATATTCTTTTATTGAGTTTGTGCAATAAACAATGACATAAATGACAAACTTATATTATACAGGTTAATGGTATAAACATGGAACAAAACAACTGGTACAATATATACTTCTGAAACCTCTGTTTTATATATTGTGAAAGCTTCCATATATGACTAATAAGTTGGCCACTTATGGGCCCATTGATTTAGGTGAAACCGGTGGGGTGTGTTAGTCAGATCAAAGACCCTATTGGATCCAATGTCTCATAGTAATTTCAGCAGGTAAGCACTGCTTGCGTAAATATAACTTTAAACAGTAGCTAATATCTAGTTAGTAAGAGTTAGTTCTCTATCTTCCTATACACAAAAAAACAGTATATTATTGTGGGCTATATATAAGAGGAGGAAACAGGAGTGCTAAACTATGAACAGGAAGTAACTAAGTTTGCCGTGTATGATATATCTAAGCATGCATGAGCGCCCATAAGGAATAGACGTATTTCTTTTTAAGAGGTGTCCTGTGGGTTCATCTGTAGTGTGACTCATCCTAGCCTAGGCTCAAGTGTCTCTTGTTTATATAACTCATCCACATATCATTGTGGGTGGAGGGGTATTTTGAGGAACTTAACATACAAAAGACCTACGTTTCAAAGGAATTGGTTCAAGTTCAATGAACAGACTATAATAGTTTGTATATCCCTAGCTGATCCTGCATTAAAATATAAATAGTATACGGCATAGTCATCATAATTGGTAGGTCATCAATAAGTATTATGAAGGCTAAGTGGCTAATTTAGTAGAGTTCCACAACACCAGATCTACAAGATATATATAAAGTACTTCCCATAAGTGAGGGTGTGCCTTATTATAGGTCAGATGAATTACAGGAGAATTGAATGTGTTGTGGATATGAACATATATTTAAACTTATGAAGATATAAAATTTAACCTACAGTCTCTACATACTATACATCATATGAATGTTCAGCGAAACTTTAGATGTGGACCTGTAGATCTCAGGAGGCAAGTTCTATAGTAGGCTTTAGCCTATATTAAACTGAACTCATAATAAAACACTGAGTGGTTTGTAACAGTACTGTAGCTAGCAGTTATTAGGCATCTGGTAAGTGGGATGTAAAAATAGCAGGCTATCTTTGTAATACGGTTCATCCCAATAATGTACAGGTTCTATAATAAATGCAGCACAATAAGATGCCTAATATAAAACCCCTTATTACTTAGTTATAACAAAGGACTTGCACAAATTTGAGACAATATACTATTATATATCAAACTAAATGTAAAATTGCTATAATTAATAGCTACAAAGAGTTAACAATGAACATCTGCAGAAGTGTGAGATAAACCGTTTACTCCTACAGCTCATCTTGCCCGGGAGTTACCACTGTCATGCAATTGTCTCACATTATGCTTCAACAATGGATAACCGTCCGTCTCAAAGTAAAGCTCTAATTAACTTAGCCCACTACAGTTCTCATAGGAGCTCTGTCTAGTCCTAGTAGCATGGACTTCAAGGGCTGCTGGGTGTTCTGAAAGTCTTAGAGAACCGTGGTGTTGCAAAGGGTAGAGGCACCTCTGACTGTACACATATCTATTTCCTGTGTCCTCCACCATACAAACTTTTCTTTTCTGCTGCCACTTGTGAGATTCTCCTCTTTGTCGCCTGGAAGCAAAGCTACTGCTTGTTGCTGTGAAATGCCTGCACCTTGCTCCAAGGGACCGGCCGCCTCCCTCTCTGCTGGCGCAAGCATTAATGGTGAGTACATCTTTGCCTCCCGATGATCCGCTATGTTGCTGGCATGGATTACTTCAATATGATTATGTCTCTCAGTCAGAGGTGAGAGAGTGCTTTGCAGATGGTCAGTATCTACCCCTTCTACCGCAGATCAGTTGTAAGTGTCCTCTATATACGGGACTCTCAGTAACGTTAGTAAACCATCATATCCATTGTGCATTTTCCGCTCCAGTTCAGCCAACAGCAATCGAATCCATAGGTGAAATTCCTCCATATTATTAACAGGAGACAAAGAACTATGTTATACCATAGAAGGGTATAGCAATAGTATTAGGACTGTTTTACCCTTAATCTTTTTACCCTTAATCTTTCCTGGTGAAGAACTGGTAAATTATTATTCTTTCTCCTGGAGCCTTTATCATGTGCGTCCTGTCATGGCCGTGGCTTGGACACGCCCCCACCCATTATTACATTTTTACATGGCAGGGGTGAAATTTTTATTTGTAATTTATGATTCAAATGATAATAAATACTGAGAAGCCAGACACAAACTTTTTAGAGCACATGAAGGGGCATTTGTATATAGATAGTGTTACGGTACCAACAGTGTACCAAGGGTTAATACCAGGGAACAACGTCCTGCATAGGGAATCAGCAATTCACAAACCAGCCAGTTTTCAGGTTTAAACAGAATATCTGCTTTATTTGAAGGCAGCACACAGATTTATACACCCTGGCTTCAGGTTACAAAGGGCATTGGTTTAACAGTAAAGCAAACATATGAACAATGCATCAAACAATTGTCTATTCACAGGTAAAACAGATTAACATATTAAGTTAATTAACTAGGGAAGAACGTTTACTCAGACAATCTGATGTTGGGCAGTCTAGTTAACATAATCACACAAGGACACAATCAGTTTACCCAGACAGACTCCTGAGACACAATCAGATCTTAAACATACATAGAATACATCTTATTACTGAATATAGGAACAGTTCTTATTAGCTATAAAGTCTTTTATGCCCACTTTGCTTATAGAGTCACAATTGCTCCCACAAGGGGCACTCACACCCTGTACCCATCCTGTATTTATGGATACAGGGTGACATAGACATAAGACAGAGGTATGAAAGTACATGGGGTGTCCAGCATATAAAATTCCATATTTCCATGCAGTCTCTGGGTATCCTTAAGCCCATGTACCTCCAGCCCAAAGAATGTTCCATAACAGGCCCTCCAATGTACAGTGGCGAGATTGGTTTTGTCACATCTCTCCCCTTTTCCAAACAGACTAACAGGGTATCTGACCTCCTGCCGGTCAGTGCCCTGGTTAGTCCAGCAACCCACCCATAAAACACAATTAGTAGTACAGCCCACCCACAATAAATGGTTACTACACCTGAGTACGGGGAAAACTTGTCCATGTCCAGGTGCCTCACCACAGCTGTGTGGGGGACTGGTACGCTGAATTGGTGGGTTGCGAGGTGGGCAGAGACCAGCTGTACTCTGCCCGGGTGCCAGCACTACCATGGAAGTAGCCTGGTGGGAGCCTGGTTGCTGGAGGGGAAGACCGACTGTCTCCCCTTCGGATACATAGCTGTGCTGCTGGAGGGGGAGACCAATCGTCTCCCCTTTGGCTAAACAGCCGTGTTGCTGGGGGACAGGACCATCAAACTCCTCTCCCTCTGGTTTGTCATGCTCGGCTGTCCAGGGTATATACTGTGGCATATACCACCAGAGCGCCTGGTAGGCATGTCAGTTTGCTGGGACAATCCATCTGTATTCCCGTTATGAGAGAGAATTCCTGTCCATACAAACAAGGGTTCAAATTCCTCAGTGCCCAGACCAGGGCCAAACAGTCCTTCAAAATCCCATCAGCTTCTTTACGAGTTTTCTGTACCTGCTCTTTATAGGTATCCACAATCCCTTCATACTGACATAGGGTGCCCTTGAGTTGCTGCACCTCACTATGAGCCAGCGTCAGCTTCTCCTCCAGTGTCACTAAGTTTGTCTTTAATGTTTCATGTTCCACTCTCAAGCTGGTGTTTTCTGCAGTCTGTCGGTGCAGCTTGTCTAGCAGAGATTCCTGTTCTAAACGTGCTTTTTCCTCTGCGCTCCTCTTCTCCTTCATCAGCGCATTGTAACGGGACCTCCACATATCAATAGCGGATAGAGATTTACTGAGCTCAGCGTCCTGGGGCTTAGCAGCAGGTGGGTCAGTCTCTGCTGCACGGATCTGGGCACGGGTAGTCACAGAGTTAACATCAGCGGGACCCATAGGAGCGTAGGCAGAAACAAGGGGGGCCAAGTCATTTCCAAGAAGAACATCAGCAGGTAAGTCCTTCTTGACCCCCACATTCACAGGTCTAGCGCCCACTCCCCAATCCAAATGTACCCTGGCAACAGGTAGGCTGAACACATCGCCCCCTGCTACCCTCACAGCCACAGTGTCTCCAGTGTACTGTTTCTCAGACACCAAGTTCTTTTGAAGCAAGGTCATGGTAGCACCAGTATCCCGTAGACCACTGACCTTCTTCCCATTCACTTTAACCAGTTGCCGGTTATTCCGGTGGGCAGCTTGCACAAGGTCTGCCTCATGTAGGATGCTCCAGCATTCTTGCGCCTCTACGTAGCAGGCCGCAGGCTGAGGATTACGTGGGATTCCGCCGGCGGGTCTTCTCCAGGACTGCGCTTGGTTCGCTGTGTTTAGGGGACACTCTGGTCTTTTGTGCCCTAGTTGCTTACATCTAAAGCACCGAATAGGTTGTGAGTAGCCCCGCGAATTGAACAGGGCTCTCTGAGGGTAGTTCGTGGCCGGAGGCCGTGTGGTATAGCGGTGCGCCGGGGTTTGGTAACTGGCAGCTGCTGGGGTGACTGGGGGTCTGTACTCCACTCTAGCAGGGGGCTTAGTGGTAGCAATGTCCAGTTTGCGGGCATCCGTATACTCATCTGCCAAGCGAGCCGCTTCCTGCAGGGTGGAGGGTTTACAGTCCCGAACCCACTCTCGAACTCCTGCGGGTAATTTGTCGAAGCAATGTTCCAACAGGAATAGCTGCAGCACCTCTTCCACAGATATGGCTTGGCACCCCGCTATCCAGTGAGCTGCTGTGCGGTGCACCTTACATGCCCACTCAAGGTAGGAATCTCCAGCTAATTTAACATTGTCTCTGAACCGTCTCCGGTATGCCTCCGGTGTAACCGCATACCTGGAGAGCAGAGCCTCTTTTACAGTATTATAATCCCTGACTTCCTCATCTGGAATGGCCCGAAAAGCCTCTCTGGCCCGGCCGGATAATTTTCCAGATAATATCGTGACCCAGTCCTCTGCGGGTACCTTGTGTAGTGCACATTGCCTCTCAAAATCCGCAAGGTACCCATCAATCTCTCCTTCTGTTTCCAGGAAGTTTTTAAAAGCTGCAAAATTTACTTTTCTCTTTTCCATCTTAGTCAGTATTGTAATAATCCCCCTCTTCCTGAGGTTACTGGCTTGTGTAGTTGCTCTTCTGGGCGATAAGGTTCATTCCGTCGCTGCCACCAATGTTACGGTACCAACAGTGTACCAAGGGTTAATACCAGGGAACAACGTCCTGCATAGGGAATCAGCAATTCACAAACCAGCCAGTTTTCAGGTTTAAACAGAATATCTGCTTTATTTGAAGGCAGCACACAGATTTATACACCCTGGCTTCAGGTTACAAAGGGCATTGGTTTAACAGTAAAGCAAACATATGAACAATGCATCAAACAATTGTCTATTCACAGGTAAAACAGATTAACATATTAAGTTAATTAACTAGGGAAGAACGTTTACTCAGACAATCTGATGTTGGGCAGTCTAGTTAACATAATCACACAAGGACACAATCAGTTTACCCAGACAGACTCCTGAGACACAATCAGATCTTAAACATACATAGAATACATCTTATTACTGAATATAGGAACAGTTCTTATTAGCTATAAAGTCTTTTATGCCCACTTTGCTTATAGAGTCACAATTGCTCCCACAAGGGGCACTCACACCCTGTACCCATCCTGTATTTATGGATACAGGGTGACATAGACATAAGACAGAGGTATGAAAGTACATGGGGTGTCCAGCATATAAAATTCCATATTTCCATGCAGTCTCTGGGTATCCTTAAGCCCATGTACCTCCAGCCCAAAGAATGTTCCATAACAGGCCCTCCAATGTACAGTGGCGAGATTGGTTTTGTCACAGATAGATTTATATTATACAGTATATTTCTACATTCGGCACTTATACTGCGCTCTCACTTCACTACCTGTCCCCTTGACCCTATACCCTCACAGCTACTCCCCTCCCTCTCTTCTACCCTTACTCCTCTACTCACACACATTTTCAATATCTCCCTCAGCACCGGTATATTTCCCTCATCTCTGAAACATGCACTGGTCACACCTATCCTCAAAAAACCTTCCCTTGATCCAACCTCCTCATCCAACTACCACCCTATTTCCCTCCTCCCTCTTGCCTCAAAGCTTCTCAAAAACTAGTATATGCACACCTATCCTATTACTTTACATTAAACTCCCTCCTTGACCCACTGCAATCTGGATTTTGTCCCCATCACTCCACAGAGACAGCAATCGTTAAGGTTACCAACGACCTACTTACAGCAAAATCAAAAGGCCACTTCTCTCTGCTTATCCTCCTTGATCAGTCCGCAGCCTTTGATACTGTTGACCACCCTCTTTTGCTCCAAACCCTGCAATCCTTTGGCATCTGTGACACAACCTTCTCGTGGTTCTCTTCCTACCTGTCAGACTGTACCTTTAGTGTAGCCTTCTCTGGGGACTCCTCTGCCCTGTCACCACTTTCTGTCGGGGTACCGTAAGGCTCTGTCCTCGTTCCCCTTCTGTTCTCAATCTGCTCATCATCATTAGGTTCCCTAATAAAGTCCCACAGTTTCCAAAATCATTTGTATGCCGATGACACCCAATTCTACTCTGCACCAGACCTATCTCCTTCCTTGCTAACCCATGTCACTAACTGTCTTTCTCACATCTCTTCCTGGATGTCCTCTCACTACCTCAAGCTAAATCTCTCCAAAACTTAGCTCCTTATTTTCCCCCTTCTTCCAAAATCTCCACACCAAGGCACATATTTATCAAGGTCTGGCAGACCTGATCCGACACTGCGGATCAGGTCCGCCAGACCTCGCTGAATATGGCGAGCAATACACTCGCCGTATTCAGCATTGCACCAGCAGCTCACAAGAGCTGCTGGTGCAACGCCGCCCCCTGCAGACTCACGGCCAATAGCAGGGGGTGTCAATCAACCCGATCGTACTCGATCGGGTTGATTTCCGGTGATGTCTGTCCGCCTGCTCAGAGCAGGCGGACAGGTTATGGAGAAGCGGTCTTTGTGACCGCTGCTTCATAACTGCTGTTTCTGGTGAGCCTGCAGGCTTGCCAGAAACACGGGGCATCAAGCTCCATTTGGAGCTTGATACATATGCCCCTAAATCTCTCTATAACTGTCGACAACTCCATCATTACCCCTACTCCGCATGCCCGATGTTTCGGGGTCACATTTGATTCAGATCTTTCTTTCACTCCTTACATTCAGTCCTTGGCTAAAGCCTGCCGCTTCCACCTTAAAAACATCTCTAAAATTAGACATTTCCTTACACAAGACACAACTAAGATTTTAATCCACTCTCTGATCCTTTCCTGCCTTGATTACTGCAACTCTGCCCTCTCTGGTCTCCTCAGCTGCAGCCAAAGCTCCTTTACAATCCATAATGAATGCCTCTGCCAGGCTCATCTTCCTTACATGTCCCTCTTCATCTGCTGCACCTCTCTGCCAATCCCTTCACTGGCTTCCTCTTGCCTCTAGGATTAAACACAAAATTCTCACTCTGACATACAAAGCCCTCAACTGCACTGCTCCCCTCTATATCTCAGACCTTGTCTCCAGATACTCTGCCTCCCGCCCCCTTCCCTCTGCTCATGACCTCCTACTCTCCTCCTCTCTTGTTACCTCATCACAATCCCATTTACAGGAGTTCTCCAGACAGGCTCCCATCTTGTGGAACTCTCTGCCTCCCTCCACAAGACCCTCCCCTAGTTTTGAAAGCTTCAAGCGCTCCCTAAAGACTTTACTGTTCAGAGATGAATACAACCTACACTAACCTTTCTTTATACCAGTTCCTCTCCTCCATTGCTATCCCCTGAACCCCCTTAGCATGTATGCCTAATAGTCACATGGTGCATAGCCAGCATAGACAGCTGTTTGAAGATCACCTTCTTAAGAGCTGACTACAACAGTGCAACGCTTGGCAGAGCCCTCTACCCATTAAATCCCTATAATTGTTTTGTTGTACTCTGCCTTTGTTTATAGCGCTGCAGAATCTGTTGGCGCTCTACAAATAAGCGGTAATAATAATAATAGATGATATTGAATAAGCCAAAAAGCTAAGAGCTAAGAGCCTTAGTAAGATTTTAGGAGATGTTATTCCCTGGCTCTCAGGATGTGTAAGGCTCTGTAAGCCAAACATCTGATATCATGAGTTTGATAAGGTTTGTGTATGTACTCACTCTGCAGTAAGAAACAATGATAATGTGATTTAAAGTAAAATTATGGTCACAAGGCGTCTGAGTGTCATTTTCTTTTACCATCATTAACACGTATACCATGCAACACTGGCAGAGGAAGCAAGAGGCATGAGGGCACAGTAACATTGAAAGCAAAACAGGTCACCTTTCACATTGGGATGAAACTGGTAATGTTGAATCTGCAGCAAATACATTATCTTGCACTTGTCAGCATTATGCAGAGAATCTGGCCTTCTGACCATAAATTGATAGACATACAGACAATAACATATATTAACAGACTGCACATACTATTGGTGTATAAAATAAAGTAATTGGGCTTATCCTAAAACAAGATGTTTCACAAACACCTTTAATTGCAAGGACTATTTTACGTTGTGTGTACACATATGTTTCCCTTGCAAACCTCATGCCATCCATCACTGAAAGAACTAAAAGGAATTTCAACGAGAGAGGAAGCAGGAAGGACACAACTCTTCCCTGCTTTTTGAGCACATTTTTTCTTTGGTGAAACACTGAACATTTTTTAAAACAACTAAACTAGTCACACATGAAAGCCTGTTGTTTAATGTCAAGATACAGGGTGTCCATACTTTGTTTTTAACTCACATGGTGCATAGACAGCAACTCCAGACTCCTCCTCTGTCACAGAGTCTAACCCAGTTAAGGTGGAATAGTACTTTGTCTGCTGATGGGAGCTAAATAACCCCAGAACATGCCACAAAAGAATGTAAGCACCATGTGTTCCATGCAATACACGGTGATCACACAGCAGGACCTCTGACAGCCTTGCATTTAGTGTATTGTGGAAAGTGTTACTGCCCATTACTAGAACATCTCACTATCCCTCTAACCAGATTGTGCTCCAACTCCTCCCACTAGCAGCAGCAGTGTTTACTCAAGGACCAGTAAATACAGTATATTTTCATAATCAACAAATGCATGATAAAAAGACAATGCAATAGCACTTAGAGGCCAAATTATCAAATGTCTGTCGGACCTGATCCGAGTGCGGATCAGGTCCGACAGACATCGCTGAATATGGAGAGCAATACGCTCTCCATATTCAGCATTGCACCAGCACCTCACAAGAGCTGCTGGTGCAACGCTGCCCCCTGCAGACTCGCAGCCAATCGTCCACCATCAGTGAGGTGTCAATCAACCCGATCGTACTCAATCAGGTTGAATTGTGGCGATTCCTGTCCGCCTGCTCAGGACAGGTGGACAGGGTTATGGAGCAGCGGTCTGAAGACTCTCCAGAAACACGGGCCCACAAGCTCCATACAGAGCTTGATAAATGGGCCTCTTAGTCTGAACTTAAAGTGAGTAGTTTTTTTTCTGACAAGTTTCAAAATTATGTCTGTTTCCACTACTCCTGTATCATGTGACAGCCATCAGCCAATCACAAATGCATATACGTATATTCTGTGAATTCTTGCACATGCTCAGTAGGAGCTGGGGACTCAAAAAGTATAAATATAAAAAGACTGTTCACATTTTGAATGGAAGTAAATAGGAAAATTGTTCAAATATGCATGCATTTCTGTTCTCTGTCCAGGGAGAACTTAGTTCCACCTTCAAAAATAGTGCAGGAACTCCATTCCCATGCTTTCCCACTGGACTTGACCCCTGCATAATAGTAAAAAAATTGCTCTAAAAAATGCTCTAATTTGTTAGCGCATGCAATTTTAAAATTATCAACCCTGCACTACTTTGTGTTTAACCCCCACAAAGCATTTAAACACACAATAGAAGTTCAGTTTGGGGCCTGCAGATCAGCAGCGCTAGTTGCAGATCTGAGTGCTGCAACTAGAGCTGATGATTGGATCAGCAGCGGGTTCTGCTTTGGGACCAGAAGTACTCTGCAGGTCCTAAGCAGCTCTTGTACTGTGTGTTTTAACCCCTTAGCAAGGGTTGAATACACAGTAGTGTAGGGTTGATAGTTGTAAAACTACATCAGATGTCTAATGAAACAGCAGTATATCTGCTGAGATACTTGAATCTGTGTGATGGAGAGCTACCAAAATGGTACATTGTCTAAAAATTAAAACGTATTAAGAGAGGCTCAATGACCTAAATGTGTATAGCTTAGAGTAGAGAAGGGAAAGAGGTGATATGATAGTAACTTTCAAATATATTAAAGGGCTTAGTAAAGCTGAGGCTGTGGGTATTTACATAAAATGGAAAAGCTTCAGCTCTTTTGCCTGTAAAAAAAAACATACAATACCCCCCCCAACATTACAACCCACCACCCACATACCCCTAATCTAACCCAAACCCCCCTTAAATAAACCTAACACTAAGCCCCTGAAGATCTTCCTACCTTGTCTTCACCATGCCAGGTATGAACGTCCGTTCCAGGCTCCGATATCTTCATCTAAGCCCAAGCGGGGGCTAGACATCCATCATCCGATGGCTGAAGAAGTCCAGAAGAGGCTCCAAAGTCTTCATCCTATCCGGGAAGAAGAGTAGATCCGGACCGGCAACCATCATCTTCCAAGCGGCATCTTCTATCTTCATCCGATGAGGACCGGCTCCATCCTGAAGACCTCCACCGCGGACCCTGATCGGAACAGCCAATAGAATGCAAGCTCAATCTGATTGGCTGATCGGATCAGCCAATCGGATTGAACTTGATTCTGATTGGCTGATTCCATCAGCCAATCAGAATTTTCCTACCTTAATTCCGATTGGCTGATAGAATCCTATCAGCCAATCGGAATTCAAGGGACGCCATCTTGGATGACGTCCCTTAAAGGAACCGTCATTCTTCAGTTGGACGTCGCCGGATGAAGATGGGTCCGCGGTGGAGGTCTTCAGGATGGAGCCGGTCCTCATCGGATGAAGATAGAAGATGCCGCTTGGAAGATGATGGTTGCCGGTCCGGATCTACTCTTCTTCCTGGATAGGATGAAGACTTTGGAGCCTCTTCTGGACTTCTTCAGCCGTTGGATGATGGATGTCTAGCCCCCGCTTGGGCTTGGATGAAGATTTTGGAGCCAGGACGGATCGGTGAACCTGGTATGGTGAAGACAAGGTAGGATGATCTTCAGGGGCTTAGTGTTAGGTTTATTTAAGGGGGGTTTGGGTTAGATTAGGGGTATGTGGGTGGTGGGTTGTAATGTTGGGGGGGGTATTGTATGTGTTTTTTTACAGGAAAAAGAGCTGAATTTTTTGGGGCATGCCCCGCAAAGGGCCCTGTTCAGGGCTGGTAAGGTAAAAGAGCTTTGAACTTTAGTAATTTAGAATAGGGTAGGGCATTTTTTATTTTGGGGGTCTTTGTTATTTTATTAGGGGGCTTAGAGTAGGTGTAATTAGTTTAAAATTGTTGTAATATTTGTCTTATGTTTGTAAATATTTTTTTATTTTTTGTAACTTAGTTCTTTTTTATTTTTTGTACTGTAGTTAGTTTATTTCATTGTAGTTATTTGTACATATTGTATTTAATTAATTTATTGATAGTGTAGTGTTAGGTTTAATTGTAGGTAATTGTAGGTATTTTATTTAATTAATTTAATGATAGTATAGTGTTAGGTTTAATTGTAACTTAGGTTAGGATTTATTTTACAGGTAATTTTGTAATTATTTTAACTATTTTAGCTATTAAATAGTTCTTAACTATTTAATAGCTATTGTACCTGGTTAAAATAAAGACAAAGTTACCTGTAAAATAAATATTAATCCTAAAATAGCTATAATATAATTATAATTTATATTGTAGCTATATTAGGATTTATTTTACAGGTAAGTATTTAGCTTTAAATAGGAATAATTTATTTAATAAGAGTTAATTAATTTTGTTAGATTTAAATTATATTTAACTTAGGGGGGTGTTAGTGTTAGGGTTAGACTTAGCTTTAGGGGTTAATACATTTATTAGAATAGCGGTGAGCTCCAGTCGGCAGATTAGGGGTTAATGTTTGAAGTTAGGTGTCGGCGATGTTAGGGAGGGCAGATTAGGGGTTAATACTATTTATTATAGGGTTAGTGAGGCGGATTAGGGGTTAATAACTTTATTATGATAGCGGTGCGGTCCGCTCGACAGATTAGGGGTTAATAACTGTAGGCAGGTGGAGGCGACGTTGTGGGGGGCAGATTAGGGGTTAATAAATATAATATAGGGGTCGGCGGTGTTAGGGGCAGCAGATTAGGGGTTAAAAATAATATGCAGGGGTCAGCGATAGCGGGGGCGGCAGAATAGGGGTTAATAAGTGTAAGGTTAGGGGTGTTTAGACTTGGGGTACATGTTAGGGTGTTAGGTGCAGACGTAGGAAGTGTTTCCCCATAGCAAACAATGGGGCTGCGTTAGGAGCTGAACGCGGCTTTTTTGCAGGTGTTAGGTTTTTTTTCAGCTCAAACAGCCCCATTGTTTCCTATGGGGGAATCGTGCACGAGCACGTTTTGAGGCTGGCCGCGTCCGTAAGCAACTCTGGTATCGAGAGTTGCAGTTGCGTTAAAAATGCTCTACGCTCCTTTTTTGGAGCCTAACGCAGCCATTCTGTGGACTCTCAATACCAGAGTTATTTTAGAGGTGCGGCCAGAAAAAAACCAGCGTTAGCTACGCGGGTCGTTACTGACAAAACTCTAAATCTAGCCGTTTGTGTTTAAAGCGCCATTTTGAAACCTAGGTATTGTAAACGGATTGGTAAAGAGCAAAGGATACCCACGGAGTGGGTTTGGAAAACAATTAAATTTGCAGACAAGATTTCTGATATACGGTAGAGATATGTAAATGAAATGCTATTGATAAAAAGCGTATTTGTAGGTAGTTAGTTAGTAACAGGCATAGAAAATATTTACTTACAGTGGCCCTTTAAGGTGGTAAAGTTTGGAAACTGGTGATAAAACCATTTA
Source organism: Bombina bombina (assembly GCF_027579735.1). NCBI lineage: Eukaryota > Metazoa > Chordata > Amphibia > Anura > Bombinatoridae > Bombina > Bombina bombina. Next base: position 799,196,168 of record NC_069499.1, on the reverse strand, counting down.
TCTCTATTAAAGGACCAGTCAACACATTAGATTTGCATAATCAACAAATGCAAGATAACAAGACAATGCAATAGCACTTAGTCTGAACTTCAAATGAGTAGTAGATTTTTTTATAACAAATTTCAAAGTTATATATATTTCCACTCCCCTTGTACCATGTGATAGCAATCAGCCAATCACAAATGCATATACGTATAGTCTGTGAATTCTTGCACATGCTCAGTAGGATCTGGTGACTCAAAAATTGTAAATATTTATTTTTTGACTGTGCACATTTGTTTTAATGGAAGTAAATTGGAAAGTTGTTTAAAATTACATGCTGTATCTGAATCACGAAAATTTAATTTAACCTGAGTGTCCCTTTAAAGTCTATGGAGAATTTTTATGTTACCACCAGTTTCCACACTTTATCACCTCAATAGAAACTAGGCCATAGATGGGTAAAAAGATATGCATCTTCCTGAGGTTATACCTGTCTTTAACAACTGTCTAAGATTGTTCCGTAACTAGCTAGGTTGCAATCGGATATATAACATTAATCATCTTATTTTTCCCTTTTTTTTTAAACTAAACAAATAAACCAAGTCAAATCAACGTTGTGGTCCTTTTTTAATTATCCCCTGAAAGTCCCCACTACTCCTCAATTTAAAGGCCTGTCCCCCCGTCTCACTGCATGATCCAGTAAAACCAGATCTTGTTGAAATGTTCACTAGTTCACTGAATCGAAGAGGCCAATTCTCACATGGTATACAAGTATTTTATTTTATCTAACACCTCCTGCCAGGCTGGGTCCCCTACCTTCCAATTTCTGACTATGCGAACTCAAGTAGCTGTACAGAGGGTTTTAAAGGGACACTAAACCCAAATTTTTTCTTTTGTGATTCAGACAGAGCATGCAATTGTAAGCAACTTTCTACTTTACTCCTATTATCAAATTTTCTTCATTCTCTTGATATCTTTATTTGAAATGCTAGAATGTAAGTTTAGATGCCGGTCCATTTTTGGTGAATAACCTGGGTTATTCTTGCTGATTGGTAGATAAATTCATCCACCAAAAAAAAAGTGCTCTCCAGAGTTCTGAACCAAAAAAGAAGCTTAGATGCCTTCTTTTTCAAATAAAGATAGCAAGTGAACGAAGAAAAATTGATAATAGGAGTAAATTAGAAAGTTGCTTAAAATTGCATGCTCTATCTGAATCACGAAAGAAAAAAATTGGGTTCAGTGTCCCTTTAATGAATGTGTTGATTGCGGTGTTGTAGGGTGTGAGATGTTGATTCAGGAGAGCCTGAGACACTGTCAATGAGATGGGTTCTTGAAGTATCCTGCCTAGACGTCTCTGCAGCTGGTCCCAAATGGTCTTTACCTTGGGGCATTCCCACCACATATGTAAATAGGTCCCTTGCTCCCCACATCCTCTGTAACAGAAACATGTGCCAGCCTGAGAGAAATGGGATGTTGTCTCCGGGGGTGAGGTACCATCTAAAGGAAGTCTTAATACAATTCTCTTTGACATCTAATCAAGCCCCTACAAGAGTCATAAAAAATCTGTTCCCATTTACCTTTCAGGAGATCCTGCCCTGTATCTCTTTCCCAGTTTGTTATTAGTGTCAATTTAGTGGTATGTTTATCATCCTATCATCCTGTAGGGTTAGATACAGTGTAGAAATTGTCTGTTTATGTTTAGTGGGAGTACTACAGATACGTTCCAGGGTGGTATAAGGTTGCGAGGTCCAGGGGGTACAATGCTAAATAATGGCAGTTGAAATCTGGAAATATAGGTACCAGTGTAACTTCAGTGGATGGATTTTGTCTTGTATTTGGGAAAAGGTTAGTAAGTGCTCCCTCTCTAGCAAGTCAGCTACTCTATAGAGTTCCTTATTTACCCATTTCCCTAACTGCCTATGAAGCTCTGAAGTAAGAGAAGTTTAACTGGTAGGACTCTAGATCTGAGCTGTATTAAATTAAGTGGTCCGGTTAGAGACTTCCAGAGCTGGATTGTGTCAGCTGTGACAGGTGATCTATAGCTAAGAGTATTGGGTTTGTGTTCTGAATCCCACAACACATCCGCTGGGGCATCATATCTCCCTAGGTCTGCTTCTATTTTCGTCCAGAGGATATTCTGTGCATTCTTGCCCATTAGGGAGGCCTGAGTCAACTTAGCTGCCTGATAGTAGTCTGTCAAATTAGGCAAGCCCACTCCCCCCATCTGTCTATGTTGTGTCAGGATATGAGAGGCTATTCTCATCTGTCTGTCCCCTCTTAAGAAGGTGGTGAGAGCTGACTGTAATTTTTGTAGGTTAAGTCGGAGAATCCTAAGTGGCAAGGCTCTAAAAAGATATAAGATCCTCGGGAGGATGTTTATTTTAATGGCCAATAAGCGACAATACCATGAGAATTTACAGACTTTACATTTTCCCAGCTCTTTATTAATTGTTCTATAGATTGGTACATAATTTAAGTTGTATAGGCTTGTGTAGGTGTCTGATATTTTGATGCCTAAGTAAGTGATTGAGTTTTTGACCCACGTAAATTCGAGGTTAGCCTCAATCAATTTCTTTGTGTGTGTTGGTAATGAAAGGGGCAATGCTTTGCATTTATCTTTTTTATCTAGGTTGATTTTATATCCCAAGGTTATAGAAAAGTCATGCAGGGATTGGTAAAGGTTAGGTAATGAAAATAGAGGTCTAGTCAAGGTCAAGAGCAGTGTTCCCTCTAAGGCCAGTTTTCTGTGCGACCCAGCAATTAAATAGTTAATTAGTTAACCGCACCCTGCAATTAGCAAACACTGCACAATGCAGACTTTAAGGTATGGTTCTCTTGTTAACTGTTTCACTGCTGCGCCGCACATAAAACTGGCCTTAGGGGGAACACTGGTCAAGAGGACGTTATCCCCAAAAAGTGAGAGCTTGTATTTAGAGTCTTTAAATTTTAAATACACTCTCCAAAAACCCCTCTCCAAACAGCGCTACAACAGTTCATATAACAGCATGATTACTCTAAGAGGTTAAGCATGTGTGTGGAACCTGATTCCCTGGGGTAGCCTTCCAGCATTCTCAGCTGATACCTCCGTTGCTGTCCTATCCGTGTACAGAGCTCCGGCTCCGGTCCCGGTCGCAATCAGTCTCCTCCCACATGAACACCTCCTCTTCTGTTACGTCACAAGATCTCACACTATCCGTGACACAGTGTTGAGTTATATTGCATCTAGTGTGCCTGCAAACCGCCAAACAGACCTGCCGGTCCGTCCAAGTAAATATTCAGAAAAAGGTGCAAAAAAGGCAAGGTAAGGCTAGCAGGCAAAAGTTAAAACTTAGCGTTTATTGCCAAAATACAACAAATAAAAATTGCAAAAAATGCAAAACAGCATATGTCAGAGTGAACTAGAGCAGCAGTAGTCTTACCCTTGTTATTTCTAGTGTGTTTCTGATCTATGCAGCTAGTGGTTCAATGCACAGGGCAAATAGTAGTGGCGACAACAGGCATCCCTAACGTGCCTAAATGTGCCAGTTAAGATATTTATGGGTCTAGATTGATAACCTGCCGCTCTGATAACAGCCGTTGGACCTGAATATATCCCCTTTATGGATCACATGAAGTTTCCCCCAAATCCGATCTGCGTCAAAATTGCAGTCATATAGGTCCAGTCTACCCTATCAAACGTCTTCTCTGCATCCAACGATAGGAGCGGAGAAGGCGTCTTAGTTCCAACTAGATAGTCCACCAGAGCTATCGTTCTCCGAACATTGTCAAGTGCCTCACAATCTGTTACAAAGTCCACCTGGTATGAATGGACCAGTTGCAAAAGAATTTTCTTAAGTTGATTAGCTAAAATCTTAGTGAGAAGTTTAACATCCTGATTAATCAGGGTAATTGGTCTATAACTCTGACACATCTCAGGGTTTTTGCCTACCTCAGGGATTAAAACAATTTTTGCCCATAAAGTATCAGGTGGTATATCTCTTCCCTGCAAAACATCATTGCAGAATTTCTGCAAGTGTGGTACTAACTCCATCTTAAAAAGTTTATAGTACTCTTCCGGGAAACCATCGGGCCCCACCGCCTTACTCGGTTTGAGGTCCTTAATTGCAGACAGTATTTCCCCCACAGTAATCTTTGCATTTAGTTCCTCCAAAGGTCAATTTTTGAGCTGGAAATGTATGTTTTTCATGTTCATTAAGGAATTACTGAAAACAATACATTTTAAGTCATTTTCTCATTTTTAGTGATACATTTAATGCTAAGAGGTGAAGGGTAAATTTAAGGGACACTAAAATAAAAATTAAACTTTCATGATTCAGATAGAACATGCAGCTTTTCATGTTACTTCTTTTATTAAATTGTGCACAGACTTTTCATATGCACACTTTCTGAGGCACCAGCTCCTACTGAGTGAGCATGTGCAAGAGCTCATAGTGTATACGTGTGTTAGTCTTTGATAGGTTCATGGCTGTCGCATGAAATTGTTTAAAGGGACATGAAACCCCAAAATTTTATCCCATGATTCAGATAGTGAATACAATTTAAAAAAAGTTTCCATTTTACTTTTATTGTCAATTTTGCTTTGTTCTCGTGTTATTCTTTGTTGAAGAGATATCTACATAGGTAGTGTGCACTTGTCTTGAGCATTTCATGACAAGAAATAGTGCTGCCATCTAGTGCTCTTGCTAATGTTGCATTGTTGTAAACCTGCTGCCATATAGGGGTCGGCGGTGTTAGGGGCAGCAGATTAGGGGTACATAAGGATAATGTAAGTAGCGGCGGTTTACGGAGCGGCAGATTAGGGGTTAAAAATAATATGCAGGGGTCAGCGATAGCGGGGGCGGCAGAATAGGGGTTAATAAGTGTAAGGTTAGGGGTGTTTAGACTCGGGGTACATGTTAGGGTGTTAGGTGCAGACGTAGGAAGTGTTTCCCCATAGCAAACAATGGGGCTGCGTTAGGAGCTGAACGCGGCTTTTTTGCAGGTGTTAGGTTTTTTTTCAGCTCAAACAGCCCCATTGTTTCCTATGGGGGAATCGTGCACGAGCACGTTTTTGAGGCTGGCCGCGTCCGTAAGCAACTCTGGTATCGAGAGTTGCAGTTGCGTTAAAAATGCTCTACGCTCCTTTTTTGGAGCCTAACGCAGCCATTCTGTGGACTCTCAATACCAGAGTTATTTTAGAGGTGCGGCCAGAAAAAAACCAGCGTTAGCTACGCGGGTCGTTACTGACAAAACTCTAAATCTAGCCGTTTGTGTTTAAAGCGCCATTTTGAAACCTAGGTATTGTAAACGGATTGGTACAGAGCAAAGGATACCCACGGAGTGGGTTTGGAAAACAATTAAATTTGCAGACAAGATTTCTGATATACGGTAGAGATATGTAAATGAAATGCTATTGATAAAAAGCGTATTTGGGGTAGTTAGTTAGTAACAGGCATAGAAAATATTTACTTACAGTGGCCCTTTAATTTAATTTAATTGTTTAAAGGGACATGAAACCCCAAAATTTTATCCCATGATTCAGATAGTGAATACAATTTAAAAAAAGTTTCCATTTTACTTTTATTGTCAATTTTGCTTTGTTCTCGTGTTATTCTTTGTTGAAGAGATATCTACATAGGTAGTGTGCACTTGTCTTGAGCATTTCATGACAAGAAATAGTGCTGCCATCTAGTGCTCTTGCTAATGTTGCATTGTTGTAAACCTGCTGCCATATAGTGCTGCAGACACGTGCACACTCCTCAACTTACCTTCCAGCTTTTCAACAAAGGATAACAAGAAACCAAAGAATATTTGATAATAGAAGTAAATTGGAAAGTTGTTTAAAATTGTATGCTCTGATCTGAATCATGAAAGAAAACTTTTGGGTATTGTGTCCCTTTAATATTCAAGTGCTATTGCATTGTTCTTTATGATCCGCTTGATTTTGCAATTTAACTGTAATAAGGGTCCTTTGAGGGTACTAAGACCAATAATGTTCTATTTAACCAAGTACACAAAGGCTTGCGTTACATGAGCTGTAATCTCTTTTTTATGGTTTAAGAGATATCAGTATGATTTGTTTCACATGACTATTAATAAATGTCCCTCACATGACTATTAATAAATGTCCCTCACATGACTATTAATAAATGTCCCTCACATGACTATTAATAAATGTCCCTCACATGACTATTAATAAATGTCCCTCACATGACTATTAATAAATGTCCCTCACATGACTATTAATAAATGTCCCTCACATGACTATTAATAAATGTCCCTCATCATCATACTTTTTATTACCTGATCTAACCTAACTCTTCACCTTCTGTAACTGTTTTCTGTTTCCTAAGGACATCACATAATGAATTAGGCACTTTGTCAATCTTAGCCCGAGATTAAACATGTTCACAAATGAGTTATTTATGCAAATAATCTGCATTCGAAAATGTATTAGTGCATAAACTATGCACAAAAAAAACATTTTAACGTTTTGTTTAGTTTTATTAGATCTTAGATGTATACACTTCCTGTTTTAAAGGAAGCAGGTTTTGGAGTGAAAAAAAAAGTAGGACAAATAAAACGTGCTGAAATGTGTGGTAGACCACAGACTTCAAAAAATGTTAAATAGACATTAAAGTCTAATCTTCTTTGTAGGGGCAGATACAAATGGGCTCCTATACTGATCAAGTATATTCTTGGGGCAGTGGGGAAAAACACACAGCATTCAGGGTTAATTACATACATTGTAAAGCTGTTTTTTTAAAAAAAAAACTATGGGCCAGATTACGAGCCGTGCATAAAATATTGCTTACGCTAAAGAGATATTTGCGCTCAACTGAGTAATACCAGCACATGCTAATGTACGCTGTTATTATGAGTTAGGTCAATGCACTCACAAGAGCGCGCTTTCAAAGGCTCCAATGGGAGCCTCGGTCTGATGCAGTCATACGCGGCACAGAACCTAATCACATTGAAGAGGATAAGTAGCACAGCAATTTTAAATATATATGTATATGAACAACTACATATATATTTATGTGTTAATATGTGTATATACACATATTAACACATATGTACCTGTATATAAGCATATACATATATATTTACTGGGAGCACACAGTTCCCATTGGACACAATGTAAAGGCAATTTTCAGTGCCATTTTTGTTCCTAACACCCCAAACGCACCAATTTTTAACCCCTTAAAACTGCCTAGTGCAGTATTTTTTATTGAGAAAAAAATACTACACTTTTTTTTCATAAAAAAATAAAAGACCCTTTATTTTGGGGACATTTGGGACACTTTTAGAAAATTAACCAGAGATTTTATCTCTGGTTAATTTTATGAGTGCTAATTGCTACCGGAAGCTATTGTAATGGCTGGTTATTTCTCACGTGCACCCAAACGGGGATAAATTAGCGCTTCACTTGTAATCTAGCCCTATGTAGGTTTATATATCGATATATATTATCTATATGGCACACATGAACTAACGCCCTCTAGCTGTGAACTACTATTAAATGCATTCAGATAAGAGGTGGTCTTATCTGAATGCAAAAAGCTCACTTCTAGCACAATTAACGCTCCACTTGTAATCTGGCCCTAAGTGTTTTTGCATTCTCTCTGTATTAGGCAGTTATTGATTACGCTATTCTGTTGTGTTTAGTGGTCCTTTAATTATTGGTGCATGGAATCATAAAAAGTTCCCAATCCCTTCAAATATGCTTTTTAATTTTTGTTATTGTTACATTAATACTGACTTTTTAAGTGGGAGTTCTCTCTGAAATTCTGTTGTCCTGATTGTGATTTAACCATTTATCATTCTGTCTTTTTTCTTGGTGACCCAGATCTTTTGTATATTTTTTTTTATAAAAGAAAAGAAAGAAAAATAAAACAGAAGTTCCAAAATGTTTTTTTTTTCTTAAATGCATTTTACGATATCAAGATGTTTGTATTGCTATCTTTTTACAGTAAGATAAATTAGGCAAAGGCAAACTTCAATCTTTACAGTGGGGTTTGCAACTGTTGATGATGATTAAAACTAGACATATAGAAACATATAGAAACATATAGATATTGACGGCAGATAAGAGCCATAGGCCCAGCAAGTATGCCCAACCTTACCTAACAGTATAAACTTATTTAGTTTGTAGGATAGCCTTATGCTTGTCCCAAGCATTTTTAAAGTCCCCCACAGTGTTTGTTGCTACTACCTCTTGAGGAAGTTTATTCCATAAATCAATCACTCTTTCTGTAAAGTGCTTCCTCAAATTACTCCTGAATCTACTACCCTTTAGCTTGAGCTCATGACCCCTTGTTCTTGAATTTTTCATTTTATGTAAAATACCCACAGCCTCAGTTTTACTAAACCCTTTAATGTACTTGAAAGTTGCTATCTTATCACCTCTTTCCCTTCTCTCCTCTAAGCTATACATATTTAGGTCATTGAGCCTATCCTGGTAAGTTTTATTTTTTAGACCATGTACCATTTTTGTAGCCCTCCTTTGCACAGATTCAAGTTTGTTAATATCCTTCTGAAGGTGTGGCCTCCAGAACTGCACACAATACTCAAGGTGAGGCCTAACTAATGATCTATAAAGTGGCATAAGAACCTTACTATTTCTGCTGCAAATACCTCTACCAATACATCCAAGCATTCTGCTAGCCTTACTCGCTGCATTACTACATTGCTTACTAAGTTTTAAATCATCTGAAATAATAATTCCCAAGTCCTGTTCCTCATCTGTAAAGTGTCATTGAGTCTGTAATTAACATTTGGATTTTTATTCCCTAAATGCATTATTTTACGCTTTGCTGTGTTAAACTTTAGATCCCAGTCTTTGTCCTCCAATTGTATATCACTTCTCATTTTGTCTACCCCCCTGGAACATCCACTCTGTTACAAATTTTTGTATCATCTGCAAAGAGACATACTTTCCCCTGTAGCCCTTTGCTGATATTGCAGATACATATGTTAAACAAAACAGGCCCCAGAACTGACCCTTGAGGAACACCACTAGTAACAGCCCCCTCTGCTGAATGAACTCCATTTACTAAGACACTTTGTTTTCTGTCCTTAAGCCAGCATTCCACCCAGTTCACATTTTTTAAATCTAGACCAAGGAGATACAGTTTGTGAATTAGTTTATTGTGTGGGATGGTGTCAAATGCTTTGCTGAAATCTAGATATGCTACATCAACTGCTCCACCCTTGTCTAATACTTTTGTTACATAATCAAAGAAGTCTATCAGATTAGTCTGACATGATCTCCCTGAAGTAAAACCATGCTGATTTTGGTCCTCTAAATTGTTTGTCTTTATGTAAGTCATAATTCTTTCTTTTAAGAGGTTTTCCATTAATTTCCCTACTACTGAAGTTAAACTAACTGGCCTGTAGTTGCCAGATTCTTCTCTACTGCCCTTTTTATGAAGAGGTATTACATTTGCTATTCTCCAATCATCTGGGACAGCTCCTGTTAGCACTGATCGAAGTTCTTTTAAAACCCTTGGATGAATATTATCAGGACCCACTGCCTTTTTAACATTTATTTTTGATAATGCTAACAAAACCTCATCCTCTGTAAAAAGATTACTGTTAAGCTTGTTTCTATTTTTCATAGCATCCCTTAATGTAGACATTCTATCTTCACAATCTTTTGTGAAAACAGAACAGAAGTAATCATTGAGACAGTCTGCAATCACCTTATCTCCTTCAATTATTCTACCATCAACTGATTTCAATTTTACTATTCCTACCTTATTTTTTCTTCTTTCACTGATATATCTAAATAATGTTTGTCCTCATGTTTTACTGACTGTGCTATCTTCTCTTCTGCATGAGCTTTAACCTTCCTAATTAACTGCTTAGTCTTTTTTTGTTGGAGTCTCCATATTTTCATATCATCATCTGCTTGTGTGTGTCTGTAATTTGTATAAGCTATCTTTTTTGTCTTTACAGCATGTGCTACTTCTTTGGAAAGCCAAATTGGTTTCCGCTTTCTTTTACTTTTACAGACATGTCTAATACAGTGTGCGGTTGCATCTAAAACGGCACCTTTCACAAATTCCCACTGTTCTTGAACCCCTGTAATAAGAGTTTTCCCTTTTAAATAGTTTTTTAGGTATTCTCCCATTAATGAAAAATCTGCCTTCCTAAAGTCTAAAACTTTTGTTTTAATCTGGGTGGACAGTGCCTGCACATGAATACTAAACCAAACAGATTGATGATCACTGGATCCTAAGTTCTCACCTACAGACACATCTGAAACTGTATCACTGTAAGTATTAGATCTAATATAGCTTCCTTACGAGTTGGTTCCTTGACTAATTGCTCAAGCGATTCCACTAGCAGAGATTCAAGAATATACCTGCTTCTAGCTGATCTAGCAGAAGGAATCTTCCAGTCTATATCTGGCAAATTAAAGTCCCCCAGTACTATAACCTTACCCTTCATGGTCATTTTGGTTATTTCTTCTAATATCAGATTGTCCAGTTTTTCATCCTGCAATGGAGGCCTATATACAACCCCTATTCTAAAAACATTTTTATCTCCAATTTCCAAAGTCACCCAAATACTTTCCACCTCATCATTTGTTCCTACAATTTCAGTAACCTTTATATTTTTATTTTCATACAGAGCAACTCCTCCACCTTTCTTTCCTACTCTGTTCTTTTTAAATAACCTGTATCCAGGTATGACTATGTCCCAGTCATGCACATTATTGTACCATGTTTCTGTTATAGCTACTAAATCCAAGTTGTCCCTAGTCATTATTGAAATGAGTTCAGGTAATTTATTTCCTAAGCTGCGAGCATTTGTGCTCATGGCACGAAGAATTTTTCTACTAGAATTTCTAGAATTGTTACTTGGACTAACAGTTTTGGCATGCTGTGGGGGGCAGGTGGATATATTAATGCTACCCCCTTTATTAGTTTAAATTATTTCTAATAAAGCATTTGAACTCCTCTCCCAGATACTCTGTTCCTTTAACATCCAAATGCAAGCCATCTCTCCTAAATAACTTAGTATCTTTCCAAACAGAGCTATAATGGCCAATAAAACCAAATCCTCGTTCCCTGCACCACTTATCTAACCAAGAATTAAATGTTGTTATCCGCTCCATCTTTCCTGCTTCCTGGCCATACATAGGTAAAATAGCAGAAAATGATAGAGTTGATGCCACATTCTCTAAAATTTAGAGTCTAAATGATTACCTAGGTCACAAAACTCTTTCTGAACAGCAGCAACATGATTACTAGCCAGATCATTTGTTCCTAAATGAACAATCACATCTAATTCACCTCCCTTTCCTGCTGCCTTAACAATTCTCAAAATACGATTCTTATCCCTGTGAGCAGTAGCTCCTGGAAGACATCTAACCTCCCTTGCTTCTCCTTTACTTTCACCTAAGTACACATTCCTCAAAATAGAATCTTTTCCTCAAAAACACATCTGCAGTTCTTACCTGTGTTCTGTTACCTGGAGAATCAGGTACCAATAGATTTAAATTACCTATTACAGCTTCAGAGGGCTCAGAAACAGCAATCTCCTCATCACAAGTGTGTTCGGCAAGAGCAGCATAGGAGTTTTGCAATGGCAGAGGTTGTGGGCAGTGCTTCGGGTCTACTGTTCTAATTCTTCCAGAGCCTACAGTGATCCATCTGTCTCTCCCTGCTGATCTCTTAGGTAGAGGGGCTTCTTTCTGAGGCAGTTTTGTAGAGGTAACAGGTATGTTACTTACCTTAGCTTGATGTTTAGCTATTTCTTCCCTTAAGAGGGAAAACTGCTTACAAACAGGACAGCCCCTAAATCTCCAAAAAGTAGCATGATTAAAAAGTGCAAAACACCCATTGCACTGAATCTGAGACATTTTAAACTATGCAACACTTTAACAATAAAAAAAAATAAGTATTCTTTACTACTGAATAACCCTGAATAACCCTGAATAACTCCTGAAATAACTCAAATATCCTTATCCTGAAATAACTCAAATATCCTTATCCTGAAATAACTCAAATATCCTTATTTATTTGATCCTTTTTTAGCTTGATCCCTTTGCTAAGAAGCAGAGCTAAATGTTTAGCAGAGCTAAACAGATCTCTTTAAATACCCTCAGAAAGATAGGGTGGGGTCCCTCCTAATTGCTCACCTATGCAAACAATCTAATTGTTATCTAATTGCAATACTAAAAACCAGAATACAAAAGAATGTAAATTAACTCAAACCTTTAACTATTCAATTTCTGTAGTGAAACTAATTCACAGTTCAGGTCTACCACCTTTAACTATTCAATTTCTGTAGTGAAACTAATTCACAGTTCAGGTCTACCACCTTTAACTATTCAATTTCTGTAGTGAAACTAATTCACAGTTCAGGTCTACCACCTTTCTGAAATAACTCAAATATCCTTTTTTATTTGATCCTTTTTTAGCTTGATTCCTTTGCTAAGAAGCAGAGCTAATGTTTAGCAGAGCTAAACAGATCTCTTTTTACCCTCAGAAAGATAGGGTGAGTGCGGCAGTTTAGGGGTTAATATGTTTATTATAGTGTCCGGAGTGGCAGATTAGGGGTTAAAAAATGTATTTTAGTGTTTGCGATGCGGGAGGGCCTCGGTTTAGGGGTTAATAGGTAGTTTATGGGTGTTAGTGTACTTTTTAGCACTTTAGTTATGAGTTTTATGCTACGGCGTTGTACCATAAAACTCGTAACTACTGACTTTAAAATGTGTTAGGGATCTTGGAGGTAGAGGGTGTACCGCTCACTTTTTAGCCTCCCAGGACAGACTCGTAATACCGGTGCTATGGAAGTCCTATAGAAAAAAAGGGTTTCCAAAGTTTACATAAGTCGATTTGCGGTAAGGCCAAAAAAGTGTACGGGGTCCCTAAACCTGCAAGACTCGTAATACCAGCGGGCGTAAAAAAGCAGCGTTAGCAAAACTCGTAATCTAGCCGTAAATTATCCAAAAAAATAAAAATTATTCCTATTCTAATACCCCATTTTAAAAAAAAAACTTTGAATCAGCCAATAGGAATGAAAGCTGCTTAAATCCTATTGGCTGTTCAAATCAGCCAATAGGATTTAAGCAGCTCTAATCCCTATTTTAATTTTTCAGCCTATAGGAATGCAACAATATAAAAGGGGTACCCTGCATTGAATCCTCAGTGTGCAGAGGACGATTGTATAAAGAGGACATCCACATTGGACCGATGGACCTCCGCGCATCGACGGCTCCACCTCCGCAGGAATGAAGAAGATGCCGGTGTTGCGACGGATGAACATAGATCCACCCGGATGAAGATGCTTTGCCTCTGGGATGAAGATCGTTCGCCGGACTTCAGCAACTGTGAGTACCGATTTAAGGGTTAGTATTAGGGTGTTTTTTTTTTTTGTTGTTTTTTTTTTAGATTAGGGCTTTTTTATTTTAATGGGCCGAAAAAGAGCTGAAAGCCCTTTTAAGGGCAGTAGAAGAGCTGAATGCCCTTTAAAGGGCAATGCCCATACAAATGCCCTTAGATTAGTTTTTTTTTAGTTAGGCTTTTTTTATTTTGTGGGTTTGGAGGGTGGGGGTTTTAATGTTAGGGGTGTTTAATTAAATTTTTTGCAAAAGAGCTGTTAACTTTAGGGCAATGCCCTACAAAAGGCCCTTTTAAGAGCCATTGGTAGTTTATTATAGATTATTATTTTTTATTTTGGGGTGTTTTTTTTAAAAATAGAATAATGCATATGAATAAAGAATGGATCCGAAAAAACGAACGGATCCAAAAAAACTATTTAACAACATAACTAATTTGCCGAAACAAATTTTTTTTTTAACTTAACTAAATTAATTTGCCGAAATGAAATGATTTATTTAACTAATGAAAACGAAACTAATTTGTTAGCGTTGCACATGTCTAATTAAAACATAATAACTTAGTGGTTTCACCAATATAAGGTAAAACGGCAGTTACCGTGATTGGAGACTGGAACCAGTCTTGCAGGAGACGTATAGCATGCCCAAGCCAGGTACAGGTAGCAGTAGGCATCAGCTGAGCAGCAACAGCAGTAGATCAGCAAAGGGCAATCGCACTTTGCAGTAAAAGGTTAAAACAAAAGCATAATCCAGATTTCGGTTCCAAAGGTCGGTAGCCAGGTAATCAGTCCTTAAATAATGGTACAGGTAATGGGCAGACCAAGAAACAAGACAGGAAAAGGAACACCAAGACTTTCATGAAAAAATAACCAAGCAAAGGACTGGTGTCGGAAAGGATATTTTAAAACCTCTCTTATAGGCCTTGGTTCCAAAACACCTGCAGAGCCATTTCCAACATTGAAGTCACAACTAGAACCACACCTAGCGCAGGTTACTAAATTCTTGAAGTCTTTACCTTCAACAGGGGCCGCAGCTGTGCTAACCTTGGCACATGAAACAGTATCCACACAAGCCTTAAAGGGACATGAAACCCAAATTTTTTCTTTAATGATTTAGAAATAAAATTCAATTTTAAAACAACTTTCTAATTTACTTCTATTATCTCATTTGCTTCATTCTCTTGATATCCTTTGCTGAAAAGCATATCTAGATAGGCTCAGTAGCTGCTGATTGGTGGCTGCACATAGATGCCTTGTGTGATTGGCTCAACCATTTCTTCAACAATGGATATCTAAAGAATAAAGCAAATTAGATAATAGAAGTACATTAGAATGTTGTTTAAAATTGTATCCTCTACATAAATCATTAAATATTTTTGGGGGGTTTAATGTCCCTTTAACTTCAATGGGAGCCACAGCTACTCTATCCATTGAGCACTCTTCTTTAACAGCTGCTCTAACCTCAGCACTGAAATCCTTCACAGAAGAACAGGCCTGAAGAGAAACAGTGCAGCCCAGACCACCAGCAGCACAAATCTGTTTCTTCATGACGCAACCTAACTAATTACAGCATGAGAACTATCCAAATCCTGTTATAGAACATGAGTTAATTAGTAGTCACTATCTCCTTTAGAAAATAATACCCCACACTGTTCTTCTTGATTTCACCAAATTGGAAAAAGGTTTTCAAGATCAATGATAAAATTAAAAAATCATTGAGCAAGCACAACCAGTATACCTATCATACCTGTATACAAATAGAATTCAGAATCTTTATCAGAATGATTACAAAAGGTACATTTAACACATGCAAAGCAATATTTTCCTTAGACATCATACAAAGAGATCGATACAAACACCAAAATATAATATTTATATAATATTTCTTTTCTAACAATTTTCACACTATTTTGCATGATCTTTGAGACATTGGGGCAGATTTATCATACCCTGGGCGGACATGATTCGATATAGCGAATCATGTCCGCCCTGCATCGCTAAATGCTTGTGCAATGCCCCCCCTGCAGATTCTCAGACAATCGGCCGCTAGCATGGGGGGGGTCAATCAACCTGATCATATGCGATTGGGCAGATTGCTGTCCGCCACCTCAGAGGTGGCGGACGAGTTAAGGAGCAGCGGTCTTAAGACCCCTGCTTTTTAACTCCTGAGGCTCGCACGGAAAAAGCAGCATTAGGTCCCATTCGGCCCTTAATAAATCGGCCACTTAATGTCTAGTTTTGTGAGACGTGATTTTTGGGCAAAGTTTGGCAGGGATAAAACAATATTTTATGCATTGTAAATATAGAGCAGATTATCATTTATCTCTTCCCATTAATTTAAATTGGAGCCAAAAAAAGTAAACCACAGCTGATATTTCGGAAGCACAGCTATATAAACTGAAGATTGGCATTAAAAGGATAGGAAAGTCAAAATTAAATTTGTTCGCTTGATATCCATTGTTGAATAAAAATACGCTCATTTCCTACACTAGTGGGAGCTAGTTGCTGATTGCTGCCTACACACATTTGTCTCTTGTGATTGGCTAACTAGATGTGTTCAGCTATCTGCCAGTAGTGCAATGCAGTTCTTTCAGCAAAGAATAACAAGAGAATGAAGCAAAATTGATAACAGAAATAAATTGGACAATTAAGGATGAATGTAAAAGAACGGCTAGGTGGAAATTTGAATATATCAATTTTAGTAATTTTATTTATTAGGAATTAAAGTCCCTTAAGCAGTTATAATCCACACAGCCATTGTTTGCATGCACGCTCTGTGACAAATTTTAAGCAGCAGAACAGATTATTTGATAATGATACACTAGGTTCAGTAGCGTAGCATGGGGGGGTGGCTCTCTGCAAACTAATAGAAAAGCTTGAAGCAAATGAATGCAAAGTTGCAAACTGTAATCATATAAATATGCGTAAAAAAACAAATCCAATCCGCCAATCGGATTGAGCTCGCATTCTATTGGCTGATTGGAACAGCCAATAGAATGCAAGGTCAATCCGACTGGCTGATTGCATCAGCCAATCATATTTTTCCTACCTTAATTCCGATTGGCTGATAGAATCCTATCAGCCAATCGGAATTCAAGGGACACCATCTTGGATGATGTCATTTAAAGGAACCTTCATTCGTCGTTAGTCCGTCGGCCAGGAAGGATGCTCCGCGCTGGATGTCTTCCAGATGGAGCTGCTCCGCGCCGGAAGGATGAAGATAGAAGATGCCACTTGGATGAAGACTTTTGCCGGATGGAGGACCTCTTCTGCCCCGATCTGATGAAGACTTCTGCTGGATGGAGGACCACTTGTGCCCGGCTTCTTGGAAGACTTCGGCCCGGCTGGGTGAAGACATCTCCCGGTAAGGTGATCTTCAATGGGGTAGTGTTAGCTTTTTTTAAGGGGGGATTGGGTGGGTTTTAGAGTAGGGGTGTGTTGGGGGGGGTATTGTATTTTTTTTGTACAGGTAAAAGAGCTGATTACTTTGGGGCAATGCCCTGCAAAAGGCCCTTTTAAGGGCTATTTGTAATTTAGTATAGGGTAGGGCATTTTATTATTTTGGGGGGCTTTTTATTTTATTAGGGGGCTTAGATTAGGTGTAATTAGTTTAAACTTCTTGTAAAAAAAAATTCTGTAATTTAGTGTGTTTTTTTCTCGTAATTTAGTTTATTGAATTTAATTGTATTTAATTGTAGGTAGTTTAGGTAATTAGTTTAATAATAGTGTAGTGTTAGGTGCAATTGTAACTTAGGTTAGGATTTATTTTACAGGTAATTTTGTACTTATTTTAGCTAGGTAGTTATTAAATAGTTAATAACTATTTAATAACTATTGTACCTAGTTAAAATAAATACAAAGTTGCCTGTGAAATAAATATAAATCCTAAGCTAGCTACAATGTAACTATTAGTTATATTGTAGCTAGCTTAGGGTTTATTTTATCAGTAAGTATTTAGTTTTAAATAGGAATCATTTATTTAATTTTGTAACATTTATTTTGTTTAATTTAAATTATATTTAAGTTGGGAGGGGTTAGGGTTAGGTTTAGACTTAGGTTTAGGAGTTAATACCTTTAATATAGTAGCGGTGACGTTGGGGGTGGCAGATTAGAGGTTAATAAATGTAGGTAGGTGTCGGCGATGTTAGGGCAAGCAGATTAGGGGTTAATAAAATGTAACTAGTGTTTGCGAGGCGGGAGTGCGGCGGTTTAGGGGTTAATACATTTATTAAAGTGGCGGCGATGTCCGGTCGGCAGATTAGGGGTTAATAATTGTAGGAAGGTGGCAGCGACGTTGGGGCGGCAGATTAGGGGTTAATCAATATAATGTAGGTGTCGGCGATGTTAGGGGCAACAGATTAGGAGATCATAGGTATAATGTAGGCGGCGGTGATGTCCGGTCGGCAGATTAGGGGTTAAAAAATTTTATTATAGTGTTTGCGATGTGGGGGGCCTCGGTTTAGGGGTTAATAGGTAGTTTATGGGTGTTAGTGTACTTTGTAGCACTTTAGTTAAGAGATTTATGTTCCGGCGTTAGCCCATAAAACTCTTAACTACTGACTTTTAAATGCGGTAGGAGTCTTGACAGGAGAGGGTCTACCGCTCACTTCTTCCAAGACTCGTAATACCGGCATTAGGCAAGTCCCATTAAAAAGATAGGATACGCAATTGAAGTAAGGGGATTTGCCGTAGCCTCGAGTTGCGGAATAAAAGTGAGCAGTAGACCCTTTCCTGCCTGACTCGTAATACCAGCGGACGTTAAAAAGCAGCGTTGGGAAGCCTTCATGCATTCAGTCAACACAGCTCACTGCTAGTTTCTCCCACTTTACAACTATATATATATATATATATATATATATATATATATATATATACACACACACACACAACATATATTTAACATTTTTTCAGATATTTCATCTGAAGAAATGTTAGATACACTTTGCACCACTTATACATTATAAATGGTATTTTTCAAATTATAGTGTGTAGCTGTGTGTCTGTACGTATGTATGCATTATTATATATATATATATATATATATATATATATATATATATATATATATACTGTTAGGGGGTGCAATACTTGCCTTGCCCTGGGTGCTGACAACCCACGCTACGCCACTGCCTACGGTGCTTGTATCATCTGGCAATTACTCAATTGCCTCATTACTAAAATAATACAAGCCCCCACTGGCTCTTTGAACAGCTGCAGTATTTAAAATGCTGGTACACTGAGAATATCTAGCTATGCTTCACATGCACATGCAGAGAAAAATGCTAACACTAAAACAGTGATCACTTTTACTAGAAGCATTTTTGCCTATATATGTATATTGTAAATATGTTACTATCAATGTATCAATGTGTATTTCAATTTTGACCGTAATGTCCCTTTTAGCTGATGTCCATAGTTACCAACTGTCCTGTTTTTCCTGGGACAGTCCTTTTTTGACTTCCTGTCCCTGCCTTTTTAGCTTGTCCCTTGTTAAATTCATTCTGTATATAGTTTATGAATATTGTGTGCAGTGCAGTACTCCCACCACAGAGGGTGCTGTTGCTTTAGTCTCATTGCTTACAGTTGCTTTTTTCTGCAGTTTTCTGTGGTCTTTTGTTACACTGAAGTTTAGCAGTGTGAGGTCAGATTTAGGAAAACCTTGATATGTGATATATAATACCAGGGAGTCTAGGAGACCAGTAGTGAGGAAACCAGGCAACTCAAAAGTGTTGCACAATTTGTAACATGTGATTTCCCTCATTTATATACTGAGGCTTTGCTTAGCAGGGGCTTTACACATCAGGCTCCTCATGTACTGGGACTGGAATTCACAGAACATACAAAAACATCCTGATTTACTGGGGCATTTCTGGGTTCTTCAACCTATTGCTACCATTCATTGCAGCAAAAAAGACAAAAACATGAAAAGTTGCCTCATAAAATGTCACCTGCTTGTGAAACTTTCAATAGTGTCTTAGCAAGTCCTCAACATATCTGCAGACATCCCAACTCTCCCTGAAGTTCAGGGAGTCTCCCTGATTGTAATAGTGGCTCCCTGATGCCAGCAAATGGAATGAAATCTCCCTGAAATTCCAAGTACCATGATCCAATGTGGCCCAAATCCGGAAAAGTGTTTCTTTAGTGAATGCCTTTAGATGCTGGGACATTATAGAACACACAAAAGCAGGCATCAGTAACCAAAAAGCCCCCACTGATTTTAATAAAACACAAATACTACCTTATTTACTGCACGTAATTAAACTTTGTATTCTAAAATATTTAAGCATTCAACAAGCATACGATCACTGGAAAATAGGTTTGTTGTATGTGGTTATGCAATAAAGCTACTTTTTTTTTAGTGTTACTATAGTGGGAAGCTACTTTAATGATAAGTCTCTATCTTATTTAGGGTTTTACGGTGTCTTTATAACTTGGGGGGGGGGGGGGGGGGCGGCACCGTTTCGGGTGAAGCCACCTCCCTGAAATGAGTTTTTGCAGGTTGAGATATCTGTATATATTGTTCTCAGCAGCCCTAAGACAGCAGTTAGCAGGTTAAACATAATTAAATATATTAATTTTAGGCATTTATATAAACTAGTGTTTTGTGGTTTCCTGCTATGCATATGATGAAGGTTTAATAATTTAACCCTTACTTGTTTTGGTACTTGCTGTAAATTATTCCTCCTAGGTCAGTGATGTGCTTGAGAGTAAGGAAGGTGATGAGGAGCTTGATTATTTAACAATGCATAAAGAAAATGCTCTAATGTGTTTTTGCAAGTTATAGGGCAATAAATACAAGTAATACTTTACTATTTCCAAACCACTTTTTTTTCAAAATTAGCGCTAGTTACATTGGGACACTGATATCTGTCAGAAATCCCTGAATATCCCTTGACATGTATATATATTTTTTAGAAGACATCCCAAAGTATTGATCTAGACCCATTTTGGTATATTTCATGCCACCATTTCACCGCCAAATGCGATCAAATAAAAAAAATTGTTCACTTTTTCACAATTTTTTTCACAAACTTTAGGTTTCTCACTGAAATTATTTACAAACAACTTATGCAATTATGGCATAAATGGTTGTAAATGCTTCTCTGGGATCCCCTTTGTTAATAAATAGCAGACATATATGACTTTGGCTTTGCTTTTTGGTAATTAGAAGGCTGCTAAATGCCACTGCGCACCACACGTGTATTATGCCCAGCAGTGAATGGGTTAATTAGGGAGCATGTAGGGAGCTTATAGGGTTAATTTTAGCTTTAGTGTAGTGTAGTAGACAATCCCAAGTATTGATCTAAGCCCATTTTGGTATATTTCATGCAACCATTTCACCGCCAAATGCGATCAAATTAAAAAAAAGTTACATTTTTCACAATTTTAGGTTTCTCACTGAAATTATTTACAAACAGCTTGTGCAATTATGGCACAAATGGTTGTAAATGCTTCTCTGGGATCCCCTTTCTTCAGAAATAGCAGACATGTATGGCTTTGGTGTTACTTTTTGGTAATTAGAAGGCCTCTAAATGCTGCTGCGCACCACACGTGTATTATGCCCAGCAGTGAAGGGGTTGATTAGGGAGCTTGTAGGGATTTTGTAGGGTTAATTTTAGCTTTAATGCAGTGTAGTAGACAACCCAAAGTATTGATCTAGGCCCATTTTGGTATATTTCATGCCACCATTTCACCGCCAAAAGTGATCAAATAAAAAAAATTGTTCACTTTTTCACAAACTTTTTCACAAACTTTAGGTTTCTCACTAAAATTATTTACAAACAGCTTGTGCAATTATGGCACAAATGGTTGTAAATGCTTCTCTGGGATCCCCTTTGTTCAGAAATAGCAGACATATATGGCTTTGGTGTTGCTTTTTGGTAATTAGAAGGCCGCTAAATGCTGCTATGCATCACTAGGGTTGCCACCCAGCCGGTATTTTACCGACACAGCCGGTATTTTATGTCAATGTAGAAAATAAAGAATAAATATTGAAAGAAAGCCCCTGTCAAAGTGAAACTTCTTCTGAGTGTGATGAATACTAGTTATAAACAAATGAGCATTTAAAATCAGACCTATAAGCTTTAGCTTTTGAGTTATTCTGTTTAATTATTTATGCAAATTTATCTTAATTAGCATGGCCGGTATTTTCTTTTAAGAAAGGTGGCAACCCTACGCATCACACGTATATTATGGATAGCAGTGAAGGGGTTAATTAGGTAGTTTGTAGGGAGCTTGCAGGGTTAATTTTAGCTTTAGTGTAGAGATCAGCCTCCCACCTGACACATCACACCCCCTGATCCCTCCCAAACAGCTCCCTTCCCTCCCCCACCCCACAATTATCCCCGCCATCTTAAGTACTGACAGAAAGTCTGCCAGTACTAAAATAAAAGGAATCTTTTTTATATTTTAATTTTTTAAGCATATTTACATATGCTGCTATGTAGGATCCACCCTTAGCCCCTAACCTCCCTGATCCCCCCAAAACAGCTCTCTAACCCTCCCCCTCTGCCTAATTGGGGGCCATCTTGGGTACTGGCAGACAGCTGCCAGTACCCAGTTTGCAAAAAAAAATGTTTTTATTATTTATTTTTAATTTTTTTCTGTAGTATAGCTTCCCCCACACAGACCAACACCCCACCAGTCAAATCGATCTTGTTAGATCAAAACTATTCCCCCCCATTTGCCCACTTCTAACAAACTTATTTCTGTAGTGTAGTGGTTCTCACCCGCTCCCTCCCCGTGCACGCGCCCACCCCCGCCTCCCTGTTCACGTGCGCGCATCCGTGCGCACCCCCCGGCCATCCCCGCCCACGATCCCACCCCTCCGTGTCACAAGGGCCATCGATGGCCGCCACCCGCCTCCCACACCGGTTCCAACCCACCAACGAACGTAACCGTAGATGTCCGGTGCAGAGAGGGCCACAGAGTAGCTCTCTCTGCATTGGATGGCTAAAAATGGTTATTGCAGGATGCCTCAATATCGAGGCATCACTGCAATAACTGGAAAGCAGCTGGAAGCGAGCAGGATCGCTTCCAGCTGCTTTCCACACCGAGGACGTACAGGGTACATACTCAGGCGTTAACTGCCTTTTTTTGAGGACGTACCCTGCACGTCCTCGGTCGTTAAGGGGTTAAGCACTCAGTATTGGGGGTTGATCTGAGTTGGCGGAGCTAGCAAACCATAACTGGATGTGGTTCTGCTGCAAAGTGTCCCTGGAAATGTTTTCTTAAAAGTTGGCAACTATGGATGCCTGTGCATGACCTCAGGTTATGCTGATACCAGTGCTTGTTATTTTATTGAAGTCACAAATGTAAGCACCCGGTAACCTTAATGGAAACCCAGTGACACCAGTACTTCTGTGTCTAAATACATTTTATTGCATCATAAACTTTACAATTAGACAGTGTTTATATGGCAGTAATAAAGGGAATTGGCCTCATATTATTAAATTCATCTCTCAGTGCACTTCTCTTATAGTTTGAAAAAAAAAAAAAATATTTGCTACTCTAACCATAATATCTGAACTATCAACTATTTCCTACCAGTTTCCTCTCAAATGTTTTTTTTTCTGAATGCCCTCTTGTTACGTTAGTATTAGCATCTTTTGAAAATTGATCTTCTTCTCTTCCCCTTTTGACCTGTATGCCCAAAATTATTATTTGCTCCATTATTTTGTTGTGGCTTCTGCTATTCCCTATAACATCGAGATTACAAGTGGAGACCATTCGATAGAATGTTGTTATCTTGTGCTCAATCTCGTGCATAGAATAACACACAATTCCAAGTGAAAGGTTAGATTTTTACGGCAAATCATCATATAGCAGGAGACACTTTTTTCATTGCACAATTTATTTTAGATGGATAGCACAAAGAGAACTATTAGTGTGCTCACTGCACTCATATTACAAGTGGTAGTTTAAGTGTTGTGCTTGAGCACAATCCAAAATACCGCCGTAAAATAAGAGGAATAGAAAGGTCAGAAATTAAATGTGCTTGAGTGCATGTTGATTTGAAATAAAATCATTTTTTCTATATATGCAAAAATGCTTCTAGTAATGGCTATGACGGTTTTTCAGTGGCATACGCACATATGCTGTAAGGGCTCATGCATCAGTATTCAAACACCTCACCTTCTCAGAGAGTCAGCAGTGGTTTATATGACACAAATTACATCTTCAGAATCAAGACACACAACTGCCAGCTCTCTGAGCAGGTGTGGTGATTAAATACTGGTGCACGAGCCCTCACAGGATATGTGCGTATGCCGCTGAAAAACAATAACAACTTTTACTAGAAACATTTTTGCTAATGGTATATTGCAAAAATGCTTCTATTTCACATTAAAATTCACCCATGCACATTTCTATTTTTACTTTTCTATCCCTTTAAGTGTTTTTGAGACCTGATGTTAAAGTTTATCAGTTGCTAGTTTGCATAAGAAAACACATGAACATGCTATAGAGGGGGTTTAAGTTCTATTCACACGTAATACTTATCAAACAAATGTTTCATAAGTTATGTTTCATACGTTTTGTGGCATAATAAATTGGATACGGTATATGTCAAGGGGCTGGACTAGGAGGGGGCTGAAGTTGTATACGTATATTCTCTGTGTGCGCGTGTATTTATATTTTCAGATAATTGTGTTGTCTGTGAGTGCTGGTGAGCACCGAGGGCTGTGAGTATTGCAGGGCATACCCAGTCCAGTTTGAGAGTGCAATCCATTTCCATGTTTTGTATGTGACTAGGGACGTTAAAAAGGTCCTGTGTCAGCTTTGTTTGTATCTCAGTGTTTTTGGTTGAAGGCATGCAATATGTGCCCGTAGTTTAGGGACCCAGGGAGGAAGAGATAAGTCCTGGGCCTATCACCATTTGGCCAAATGCTGTAACTAACTCTTCCATTTTGCTTTTCATCTAGCTGTATGCTTGCAAGAGAGTACCAGACTTTCTATATAATATATACTGTATATATATATATATAGTGCTGTGCAAAAGTCTTAGGCCACCATTAGATTTGTTGTATTAGCAAAGTTTTAATGACCATCTATATTTATTTTTTGGTCTCTTTATTTAGATACAAACAAAATACAAGAGATATTTATACAAAATATTACAAAAATAAATTCTGAACAAAATGGCTTCTTCAGGCAAAAGTCAGTATTTAGTGTGACCTCCCTTGGCACTAAGCACATCTTGAACCTTTTGGGGGAGACTGTCCTGAGGTTTTCTTAAGTAATTTTCTGGTATATTATACAAGGCTTCTTTCAGCACTTCCCGGAGTTCTTCTCTCTATTTAGGTTGTCTTTTATTTCATTTTGTCTTCAGGTGATCCCATACTGCCTCTTTTTAAATTTAGGTCTGGACTCTGTGGAGGCCTGTCCATGACTGTCAGTGTTTTATTAGCTATTTTTCTCTCCAAATATGATTTCACTGCATTAGCAGTGTGCTTGGGAGTGTTATCATGCAGAAAAATAAAACCATTCCCGATCAGGCACTTTCCAGAAGGAATGGCATGACTAATTAAAACCTGTCTGTACTTTTCAGCATTCATGATCCCATCAATTTGGACAATATCACCAACACCACTTGCAGAAATGCAGCCTCAAACCAGGACAGACCCGACACTATGTTTCACTGAAGGCCACAAGCACTCATTCTTCCATCTCTCTCAAACTCTTCTTCTCACATATTGTCGACAATGGGACCCAATTTTAAACTTGGATTTGTCACTCCATAATACTCTTTTTCACTGTTCTTCATTCCAATCTTTGTGAGCTTTAGTATATCTTAGCCTTTTCACCCTGTTCCCCTTCCAAAAAAGTGGTTTCTTGGCTACTACCCTTTCACAAAGACCATTCCTGATCATGCTTCTTCGGACTGTAGAAGGGTCAACTTGCCATCCTGATGAAGATGCCAGGTGCTAAGCCAGGTCATTGCTGGATTTCTTCTGGTCTCTCGACAAAGAAACTCTGAGAAACTTCTCATCAGATTTTGAAAGTTCTCTTGGCCTTCCAGTCCTTTTTTGCCCTTGACCTCTCCTGAGTCTTCAAATTTGTTTATAACAGCTTGAATACCACATCTTGAGTATCCACTTTGTTTGCTGATTTCTCTTTGAAAGTGGCATTGCTTATGCAAAAGTATGATTTTATGTCTTTCAAATTCTGTGATCTTTGGCATTTTGAATGGAATGATGTGATTGAAAGTTGGTCTTATTAGCAAGCTTCCAATGAATTAAACTCATACTACATGTGTATCCAATGCTCAAGAATGTCTTGCACAAACCTGGTGTAATAGACCTTTTATCACAGCAGTCATTTTGACATGAAATAGTAGGACAAATACAGGTGTTAGCAATGACATTAGGGTTCCGTTTCATTAAGATTAACAAGAACCATGATCCTTCTATTGCTCAAGTGTAAGGGGAGGTCACACTAAATACTTGCCACTTTAGCCTATAGAAGCTATTTTTCTGATTTTTTTCTGTTTTTTTAATATTGCATACAAATATCCTGTATTTTCTGGCTGTATTCTAATAAAGAGACTGATACATAATTATATATGGTCATTATACCATTACTAAAACAACAAATCTAATGGTGGCCTAAGACTCTTGCACTGTATTGTATATACTATATATATATACAGTATATATATATATATATATATATATATATATATATATATACATACAGTATATATATATATATATATATATATATATATATATATAGTGAAGATTGGATTAGCCGTATTAGTCCAGAAGATAAGATGCTCAAATACCAGAGTATTGCAGTATGCAGTGATACCCTTTTTATTGGACTAACATAATATTTCAAAGACAAACTTTTGAGAGTTTTCCTCCCTTCCTCAGGTCTGAAGCAATACTGTTCAATCTGATCAGACTGATCAGTATTTCTTCATACCTGAGGAAGGGAGGAAAAGCATTTCTTTTGCAATGCTGCATGTCAATCACCTCGAACAAGCGAGTGTCAGGATGATCGCTCTCATCATTTCTGAGGTAGCAGAGAGGCAAAAAAAGCAATTTCTGCTTCATAAATTTGTGTCTGCAGGTTCGCTCAAGCAACCCTGCTCCCCAAAGCCTCACAACCTGTGAATGCTACTTGATAAATTTTGCCCATTTTATTTATATGTGTTTAGAAAGTTGAAGTCTCTACCTACACCTCTACAGGAAGTAAACCTAATTAAAAATATATATATATATGTATATATTCCATTTGATAACTTTATCTTAGAGTTTATCTACAAAAATCAATACAAAAAATGTAGAAACAAAATGTTGACAAACTATAAACCAGGAATAGAAACTACCTTTGTGTAGAATAATGCAATAAAAACCATATATCTCTTAACTCAAATTATACTAATCAGCAGATAATTTTTATATATATATATATGAAAATCCAGTTAACATATAATTTCCCACTGTTGCTAATATACAACACATTCAGGTATTTATTTAAGTTAGATATAAATGTTTGTAAATCATTCCTTTCCCAAACTGCAGTTTACATATAGTTAATATACTACAGAACTGTTTGCACTTTAAGATGCATCTAGTGTTATAGGTAACATAGTAATATAACAAATGAGGTAAAATAACACAACTTCATTGAGGGCACATGGTGCTGATCTTGTATTTTTTATAAAGGCTGAGGCAGCGTTGTTTGTCTTTTTAAATGTTATTTACTTACTCTCTATATTTTTACAGGATAGTTTTTGCCCTGATTTATAAAGTTAAATTATTCTTTTACATTTAGGAAGTAAATAATAAAAATGACATTAGTTTTAGTGGAATGCCATGAAAACCTTGTACAGGTGGCCCTCGTTTTACAACGGTTTAATTTAAACCGTTTCAGAATAACAACCTTTTTTTCCAGTCATGTGACTGCTATTGAAAAGCATTGAGAAGCAGTGCATTTATTAAAATAGCCAGTAGGTGGAGCTGTCCGCTTGTGTTGCAGCAAAGCCAAGCAAGCTGAAATTAATCAGTTTAACCAGACCTGAGCTATCGAGCAGATTTCAAAGGAACAATATCTTCCTGTCTATAAATCAGTCCAGATTGGAATGCATAGAAAGAACTGTTTGCAGAAAAATGCAAGTGAAGTCTGTGTTGTGTGATTATTTTCTTAGGTTTATAATGATGTTTAGCATTTAAAGTCTTCATTTCAAAGCTTTAAAAATAATGTATTAGGTGTTACTTATGACAATTTTGAGAGGGGCCTGGAACCTATCTCCCTCACTCCCATTGACTTACATTATAAACTGGGTTTCAATTTACAACGGTTTCGATTTACAACCATTCCTTCTGGAACCTAACCCCGGCATAAATTGAGGGCTACCTGTATTTAGCTTGAGTGGTGTTTACATTTAAACATAGTTGCTTGAATTAGTTAAAGGGAAATGAAGGTCAAAATTAAACTTATATGTTTCAGACAAACGTAATTGTAAGAGAATTATCATCTTACTTCTGTTAACTTGCTTTATTCTCTTAGTATTCTTTGTTTAAAAAAAAGCATACCTAGGTAGGCTCAGGAGGAACAGTGAACTACTGGGAGCTAGCTGCCGAATGGTGGTTTCTCACATATGCCCTTTGTCACTAGACAAACTAAAGCATTTTCTTTTATGTCCGATCCATAGAATAAATCTGGAACATTATGTAAATACTAATACAAATATATATACACAGTTTATATGAACAGTTTTTACACAAACACAATTACACAGAAACAAAATGTAAGCAGGGAATGGTAAACTGAAACATTGTTACTAACTAATTCAATCTTAATAATAATTGCGTAATATGTTTGAACGCAATTTTTTTTTTACTAAAAATGTATTCATGATTTGTGAAATTAACAATTTCATATCATTTTGTGTTATCTTTTTAATAACATTTCTTAAAGGAATGTGATCATTTTTTTTCTCTACTATCTAAAATATAATGCTTCAAAATCTATTATAGTTATTTACATAACCCCTTAATGACCAGCGCTGTACCCTGTACAACGCTGCTGTCCTGGGCCTCTCTCTGCCTCAATCTCACTAATAGCGCAAGTTATTACTGTTTTTCTGCGGCATACTCACATATCCTGTGAGAGCCACAGTTCAGAAGCAATACAGAACACCTCCACCTCTCTGAGCAGGCATGGTGTTTAAATAACAGAATTTTTAGACTAGCACAAATAGCTCCGTCAGAATAAGAGAGAATGATTAACCGCTTCACACCTGTAGAAGGTTCCATGCCGTCCTAACAGCGCTGGGCTTTAACGCCATTAGGACGGCATGGAACGCCCTACCTTTTTTGATATCCTGCAGCCACCTCCATTTTGTCAATGGCAAATCAGACTTGGGGCTGGGCCTAGCATCGTAGGCAATCCCCCATGATTGATCACAGCATTGAAATCACGTGATCGCATGAACAATTACGTGATAGCATCGACAATTGTTTGATTTAATTTTTCAAGCAAGTGTTTATATCGTTCCGATGGTAAACACTTGACCCTGGCATGAAGGGGTTAATCACCAGTGTTTATAAAGGAAAATCCCTAAAATCCTGCCAGTCAAACAGTACTTAATTGACTACATTACCTGCCTATCGCATCCTTGTGACACATGCACTAAATCCAGCACCACCCTGTTTAACGCCAAATTACAAGTGTTGCGCTAACAGGTGGGCACGAGAGGTTTATCGTTCCAGTTTGCATGTGTCGGAAGTAATGCGTGTATTACACATTAAAGTAAACGTGATCACTTGAGCGCAATTGAAGTTAATGTGCGTCAGGTTAGTGCAACCTCAGAGCTCTGGTTAACTGTAACGCTCAAATAAAAAGATGCTCAAAAAACAACAAAATTATTCGTAAAAGTAGAGTTATACTCTGAAAAACACATCTAATAAAATAATTTTAAAAAATTGCACAAAAAAGTTATGAAGGCTCCAAGATATGAGATCTCAGGGGGAAAAAAACGCAGACAAAGGGCTTTAATATGGACATGTGTGTGTGTGTATATATATAAAAAATACACTATTTTATTGGGGAGAAGGTACATATATTACACATTATAATTTGTTACTCGGGTGCAGACCCTGTTACACACATGACTTTACTGCCAAAAACAGAGAGAAACAAAAAGAGGACACAGTAGTGCCCCCTCCAAAAAGTCAGGGATTTCAGCACTCCAAAAAAGTTTATATAATAATTTAGTCAATGACACATTAAGAAAAGTTTATGAATAATATAATTTATTAAGGTCAGGTGTTCACAGCTCTGGTGCGAATCAAACAACGGCTGGGTCCCCTAAGCGAAGACCACACACACAATGAGTATCAATAACATTTATTTTATGTGCAAATAAATGGATACATTTTTTCAATCAACAATGTGTAAACTGAATGAGTAGAAAAAGCTGGCCAGCTTACTAAAAGTTAACTCGATACAAGCAAAAACCTTTATAAAGCTAAAGTGGTTATTAAGCAACACCCCTACCAGCGGGTAGCCCTGTATGCCCACAGGGATATGCTACCATGGATAACAATGGGGATCCATGCAAAGTAACTCACCACACAGTAATAGATTAAATGGCAACACCTCTCTCCGAGGATAACCCAATAGAAATTGGAAATCTGTTATCTTGAGAAAAAATCACCTGAGGATCTATGCCAATTACTATAATATACTGTATTATGAAGCAATATAACAGGTGAATACATGATTAACAATTTACACACTAGGTACAATAAACAACTCCCCAACCAGAGGGTAGCACCAATATTTCAAAAAGGTAACTGCTACCATGGTAATTTATGGGGATCTATGTTTATGTAATACTAGGTGCGTAATCACAGCCATATTAAAAACCACATAGTTATAGCAAACAGGATAAATCTTATGCAATATACTGCTATATGATTTAAAAGACATTTCTGTTCCACTCCGGCATTATTCGAGCTGCAGTATGTAATGTTCATTACAACTCATTATCCCCAGAAGGTACATTCCATTTTAGAGTGTCTAGACTCGTAAGTCCATTAATACGTTACAGTAACTTGTTAGCATCGGGAATCCTCCTCCTTTAAGTTCCTTTTAAGGTAGTTTAATCCGGAGACATTGCCTGCTTCCTTCTGTGGCTATTAGGCTGTGTTTGCAGCGTGCATCGAGTAAACTCAGGACCCGGTTCTCAGCTGTGAGAATTGACGTCACACGCCAACGGCCGTTTCACCCCCCACGTGACCAAACGTCATTGGGGCTTCCTCAGGGCATATACCTTAGAGCTCTATATGTGTTCCTTTTAAACACGGCCCGTGATTTGGATTGGTGAAAATTTCTTTGGTGAAATTATAATGGCATACATTTCATCACTTTAAAGAAACAATAATTTTTGGAAATCAACAACATGTTAAACCAAATTACTTAATCCTATATTATAAAAGACAAGAGTTTGTCTGAAGCCGTCATGCGCAGTTCAGACAAACTCTTGCAGCTGATCGCACGCGCACCCACCCGACAGCAGCGCGAGGACCGGGCAGCACAGCTGATCGCGCGCGCAGGGGAGAACCGGGCAGCACAGCTGATCGCGCGCGCAGGGGAGAACCGGGCAGCACAGCTGATCGCGCGCGCAGGGGAGAACCGGGCAGCACAGCTGATCGCGCGCGCAGGGGAGAACCGGGCAGCACAGCTGATCGCGCGCGCAGGGGAGAACCGGGCAGCACAGCTGATCACGCGCGCAGGGGAGAACCAGGCAGCACAGCTGATCGCGCGCGCAGGGGAGAACCGGGGAGAGAGAGAGAGAGAGAGAGAGAGAGAGAGAGAGAGAGAGAGAGACAGTGCCTGCTTCCTTCTGTGGCTACTAGGCTGTGTTTGCAGCGTGCATCGAGTAAACTCAGGACCCGGTTCTCAGCTGTGAGAATTGACGTCACACGCCAACGGCCGTTTCACCCCCCACGTGACCAAACGTCATTGGGGCTTCCTCAGGGCATATACCTTAGAGCTCTATATGTGTTCCTTTTAAACACGGCCCGTGATTTGGATTGGTGAAAATTTCTTTGGTGAAATTATAATGGCATACATTTCATCACTTTAAAGAAACAATAATTTTTGGAAATCAACAACATGTTAAACCAAATTACTTAATCCTATATTATAAAAGACAAGAGTTTGTCTGAAGCCGTCATGCGCAGTTCAGACAAACTCTTGCAGCTGATCGCACGCGCACCCACCCGACAGCAGCGCGAGGACCGGGCAGCACAGCTGATCGCGCGCGCAGGGGAGAACCGGGCAGCACAGCTGATCGCGCGCGCAGGGGAGAACCGGGCAGCACAGAACCGGGGAGAGAGAGAGAGAGAGAGAGAGAGAGAGAGAATTAATTAAATATAACACAACACGGCCCGTGTGAACGGGCTTTAGGACTAGTAGTAGTATATTTTATCAATTTGGCTCGTTCTGTATTAAGGTAAAAATCATTTGCACATGTACATACATTCAAAAATTATTATCACTAAGGCAGTGTGCGCGAAACAAGCACTGAAAGGCAGAAAGGATTAGAGACTTGTAGTAAAATTGCAAAGAGGCTACATAACGTTATAAGTAGCCCACATATATGGCATATATAATGCTAAAGAATCAATTTCATAGAAAAGGGGCAAAATCTAATTTTTCATTTAATCTCTTTGGTGACAAGGTTTTTAACCTATATATCCATGCCACTTCTTTTATAAGTAGCAAATTATCGATATCCCCACCTCTGCCATATAATGAGCTTCTTTCAATGCCTATTACTTTCAGATCATCTACGGAGCAATTATGGCATAGTTTGAAGTGTAGAGCTTTGTTACTGTTTATGGTTCCCTCTTTTGCATTGGAGATGTCATTACGGTGTTCTGTTATTCTATCTTTCAATATTCTCTTAGTTTTACCTGTATAATAAAGTGGACATGGACAGTATAGAAGATATATTACATTATCAGATTTACAATTGATAAATTGTC
Organism: Bombina bombina; assembly: GCF_027579735.1. Classification (NCBI taxonomy): domain Eukaryota; kingdom Metazoa; phylum Chordata; class Amphibia; order Anura; family Bombinatoridae; genus Bombina; species Bombina bombina. Next base: position 799,163,847 of record NC_069499.1, on the reverse strand, counting down.
TGATTTCATATATTTTGTCACCTGTACTAAACTGCCTAGTTTTTACAATGAACTTGCAAAAGACACAATTTTCACATTGAAAGCAACCTTGTAGCTTCTGTCGTTTTTCTAACCAATTTTGTGCTTTGGGGTTGCGTGTAAAGTCGCTCTTAACCAATTTGTCTTTTAAATTGGGATCTCTACGTGCAACCAGTGATGGAAAATCACCCACCACACTTTTAACATTCTCATCTGAGAGTAGAAATTGCCATTTGCTTTTTAATATCTTATGAACTTGATTCCAATGTCCATTGTACTCAGTAATAAATCTTACCCTGTTATCTGTTTTTTTCTCTTTTTTTCTCAAACAAAAGAGAGTCTCTATTAGTTTTGAGAGCCTGGTTCATAGCATATTTTACATTTCGTCTTGAGTAGCCTCTTGCTTTAAACCGATTAGCCATTTCTTGTGCATATGTCTTATACTTATTCTTACTGGAACAATTTCTTCGAAGTCTAAGAAATTGTCCAGTAGGATTGCCTTTAATAAGGGACGGTGGATGGTGGCTAGAAGCAAGTAGTAATGTATTGGTTGCAGTATTTTTTCTATAAATTTCTGTAGTAAGCTTGTTACCTTCTTTTTTAATTTTTATATCTAAAAAAGGTAACTCAGTTGTATTATATTCACATGTAAGGAAGATATTGAAGTTATTTTTATTCAAATTGGAAACAAATTCTTTTAAAAGGTCCACGGACCCTCTCCAAAGTATAAATATGTCGTCCACATATCGACGCCATATTAATACTGAAGAGGCTATCCATTCATTAAATTCTTCAAAAACAGTAAGGAGTTCCCATAAACCTAAGTGTAGACAGGCGTATGAAGGGGCGCAAGTTGCCCCCATCGCCGTACCCCTTATTTGTTTGTAAAAATTTATTATCAAATTTAAACACGTTATTTTCTAGAATGAACTTTAAAAGCTCAACTAGAAATTCAGTATGTTTGTCAAACTGACTACCTCTAGATTCAAGAAAATGTTGTGCAGCTGCAATTCCTAAGGAGTGTGGAATAGAGGAATAAAGAGCCTCTACATCTAATGATACTAATAAGGTTTCTTCATCTACTTCTATACCGTCTAACTGTCTTAATAGATCAGTAGTGTCTTGAACAAATGTGGGCAAGGACGATACAAATGGTTTTAAATAGCTATCCACATAATTACCAATATGCTCGGCAATACTGCCAATCCCCGAAATTATGGGGCGTCCGGGGGGATCTTCCATATTTTTATATGATTTTGGGATGTAGTAAAAAACTGGTATTTTAGGAAATTTTATATACAAGTAATCAAACTCTTTTTTACTTATAATACCATTTTTTCTTGCCTTGTTGAGTATATGTAGCAATTCACCTTGTATTTTAGCGATAGGATTTTCTTGAATAAGTTGATACTGTTCTTTATTATTAAGCTGTTTTTTTACTTCCAAAGCATAGTTCGATTCATTCATAATTACTAAATTTCCGCCTTTGTCAGCCTGCTTTATGATGATACCAAGGGTATTCATAAGTTCCTGTAAGGCTATTCTTTCTTGTCTAGATAAATTATAATCAATTATCTTATTGATTGGTAATCTATCAATTTCTTTTTCGACTTCTTTCACAAAAAGATTAACAGCTGATACTAGTGACAAAGGTGGCATATAATTTGATTTAGGTCTAAAGTTTAAAGTTGGAAGGGAAGTGTTTAGTATACTACTAATGGTAGTTTCAGGTGCTAATGCGGTATTCATAGAACACTCCTCAATTTCACCCTCACTAATAAGATTTTCAAGAATCATAAGTGTATCCCTATCGTCTTCAGTGATTTTAATCTGTTCTGACATACCTAGATTTTTTCCTCTATTCTTTGCCATGACTTGTGAAAGAACTACTTTTCTAGCGAACAGATGTAAATCCTTCACTACCGTGAACTTGTCTAAACTTCTTGCAGGGCAAAATGAAAGGCCTTTTTTAAGCAAACTAATGTGTGCTTGATTTAACGGAAATTTTGGCAAGTTCACTATTTGCAGTTCATCCTCAATATGAGGGGTATCTAGTATCCCCCTCGATAGTCCCTTCTCGTTCTCATCCTGGGTTCTGATGGTCCTCGTCCCCCTCTGGCTCTCCCCATATACAGGTTCCTTGTAGGACGTTGTATGCCTCTGTTCAAGCTCATAGCTTGATCTATTTGTGGATCTATTCCTTTGTCTCTTCCTACCTCCCCTTCTCCTTGCTTTTTTACAGTACTCCTTACTCCATTTTTTGACTCATTTTTTGTATAGTCTGTCTCTATGTCAGACCTATCAGTCCCTGAGTCGTACGAACCCCGACTCATAAAGTATGTGTACACTTGGTTATTTTTATAGTCTTCCTTGTCTCTAGCTAGCTTACGTCTTTTTCTTACTTTTATTTCCTGCTGTAATTTTGAAATTGTGTCTTTGGTCTCATCATTTAGTTTACCAAACTTTTGATCTGTTTCGAAATCATTTAATATTTTTAAGGTTTCATCAAGCTCAGTTTTAATTTTTTCAAGCTTGATTTTATTTTTGCTAACCATTTTCTGCATTAGACCCAAAGAACAATCTGTTAGACTTTGATGCCACTCCTCCATAAATTGATCTCCATCCTCATCATCCCTAAGATTTAACCCAGGATCTAGATGTAGGCGGAGCCCTCTTGGTATAATTTTTAATTGAATATAGTTCTCTAGGCTATATTTCTCCGCACCTAATTGAACTTGTTTAGATAGTAGGTTTCAATATTTTTTTAAAACACCATATATATTCATATTTACCTCTCCATCCATATTTAAGTTTTCATGCAAAGTCTCACCCAATTCTGCCTCCCACTGCTCATCAAGCACTACAAATGCCATAATGAAAAATGCGTTTATCCAATATACTCTTTTTGTTGCGCAGCCTCAACCGGGGACATATTTACAGACATATAGACATATATTTATTTATTGGAACCCTTTGTAGTCAAGTAGATGATAACATGTAAAAGCATATTTATGCAATATTCATATTTAATAAAGGTTTTAACTATGTGTTTATTCTAAATATTTCACATTCCAACGTTCTGCACATAGTAGATCATGTTCAATGTATTTAGAAATAGATATTCCTATATATCTGTACATATCTATACCTATATATGAATATTGGAATGTGAAATATTCATATTTTCCTGTTGGGTTAGCACATTTGAGACTATGCTATTGGGTTTGCGCGTGAGTATGGTGTTAGTTTTTTTTTCACTTCTCGTTTGACATTTATGGGGGAAAACTTTAATGCGCGTGAGATATTCTAAGTTCGGCTTTTTGCACGCAAAGGGTTAGCGGGCGAGCAACAATTTTTTACTTTCAACTTGTAATATGCACGCTTCCCGGGTGCACAAAATTCTACTCCACTTGTAATCTAGGCCTTAGTATTTTGTACACTTTTCTTTTCCACTGTTACCAGGGCCTCTAAATTGATTTTGCGGATGATTCACATAGTGTAATGTGTTAACACTAAACAAAAACACTGCTTTTACCTGTTTCACTCCACTTAAAGTTCCTCACAATGATGACTATGCTCAGATTAATATAAGTGCAGAGCTAACGAGCAGGCTCATGTTAAAAACCAAAGCTCATAGTGAAAGGGAAGGTCAATTTTCATGTGAAAGTGCCCGTTTTTTAAAAAAACTATTAAAAACAGGGGCACTTTCATTCATGAAAATTGACATAGCACCGTGTTTTAAAAATACTTACCTTGTTCTTCTGAAACTCCGGATCACCGTTCTGAAATGATGCCTCGCCTGCTTATTCCTGGTTTACTTACCCAGCAATGACGAAACCGGCTTCCTCCAATCACAGTGTTGCCTCAGGCAATGATTACCCCGGGGGGGAAGCCGTGATTGGAGGATGCCGGAATCGTCATTGCTAAAGTATGAAGAGGCTTGCGACGGGCTGGTGAAGCACTGGAGCGGCTTCAAGAAGAAAAGGTAAAATATATTTTTAAAAAACGGCTGAAATGTCAATTTTCTTCAATGAAAGTGACCTTGTTTTTAATAGTTTTTTTTTAAAACCGGTCACTTTCACATGAAAATTGACCATCACTTGAACTCACAATTAAATAGCTTTTACTAATATGTTATTTTATTGACTTAAACAGCATTACATAGCCCCTCCCATTACATCATGCAATTTCATGTTGTGCCCCTAACCCTACTCATATGTATAACTACACCTGTCTCCAGATAAACATTAATTTTATTTCCTTCTGACAGACCCACATAACTCATATCTACTACATATTTTATGTGTGTCTGTCTATCTATCCGTCTGTCTGTCTAATCTATCTATCTCTCTATATTTATATTCTATAAGTTACTGCTTACCATAGCCTCCTGGGATTTTACTCCATAGTAAAATCGTATAAGGTCTCTTTTTGATCCATATAAGAGCTATATATTACTTTTTTTTCCCTTTTCCTTGACCTGTCTCTATAATTGATTGCATTTTTTGAACTATGTATGTGTCAATCACAGATCAAATAATTAATTTATAACAATAATTGTGTAATAATTAAAGGGACACTGAACCCAATTTTTTTCTTTTGTGATTCAGATAAAACATGCAATTTTAAGCAACTTTCTAATTTACTCCTATTATCAATTTTTCTTTGTTCTCTTGCTATCTTTATTTGACAAAGAAAGCATCTAAGATTTTTTTTTGGTTCAGACTACGGACAGCACTTTTTTTTATTGGTGGATGAATTTATCCACCAATCAGCATGAACAACCCAGGTTGTTCACCAAAAATGGGCCGGCATCAAAACTAACATTCTTGCATTTCAAATAAAGATACCAAGAGGATGAAGAAAATTTGATAATAGGAGTAAATTAGAAAGTTGCTTAAAATGTCATGCTCTATCTAAATCACAAAAGAAACAATTTGGGTTCAGTGTCCCTTTAAATGGAGCAAACCCAGAAAAGTAATTTAAAAAATGCAAAAAGAGTGAACCCTTTATTAACAGGAGTGAAACAGCCTGAGCCAAAATGGCACGCACTGAAGAAAATATGTACATACAATGTAGCAAAGAATATACCAGGCTAAACACATATATAAAACACTTTTTTATTAAAGGGATATGTGATTCAGACAGAGAATACTATTTACTTTTACTATCAGATTTGCTTCGTTCCTATGGTGTTCTTTGTTGAACAGATACCTAGGTAGGTGTCTGGAGCACTATATGGCAGAAAATAGTGCTGCCATCTAGTTCTCTTGCAAATTGATAACATTCTTGCAAAACTGCTGCCATATAGTGTTCCAGACACCTGCATGCCCCTCAGCTTACCACAGGTGTGTCTTGAAGGCTACTATACTAACTACAATACTTGAATGTTTCAGTTAAAGTTAAGGTAAACTTTGATGAATGAAAGCCGTTTTTTTTTAAATACTATTAAAAACAGGGGCACTTTCATTCATCAAAGTTTACAAAGCAGCCGTTTTGATTAAAAACTTACCTTTGTTTTTTTCACAGCCAGAGCAGCTTCCCCCACCCCGGGGATCCTCTCTTCACACGTCATCAATGACTAATCCAGCTTCCTCCAATCACGGCATGGCCTCAGGCAATGACTACCTTGGGGGAAAAGCCGTGATTGGAGGAAGCCGGATTAGTCATTGCTGACGTGTGAAGAGAGGATTTCCAGGAGGGGGAAGCTGCTCTGGCTGTGAAAAGTAAAAAAGGTAAAGTTTTTAATCAAAACGGCTGCTTTATAAACTTTGATGAATGAAAGTGCCCCTGTTTTAATAGTATTTTTTTAAAAAGCGGGCTTTCATTCACCAAAGTTTACCTTCACTTTAAGTATTTTTGCTATAGTGCAACTTAAATATTTTAAGCGTGAAGGGAACTTCTGCTGAGCTGCAAAAAGGTGCAATGTTTAAATAGAATACACGGCGGAAGCTGACCAAAACTGCATGCAATAGGTGTGTACAATTAGTGTGTGGTCAGATCTGCACCTTCTACCCTCATAGTGTTATTGGAAAGATACAAGGTTCCTGGAGGGTACAAGAGTTTAAGCTTCCTGGGGAGCTTCTTAATGGTTCAGGCTGTTTGCACAGCACATTCACAGGTGCGCATCCATTTGTGAGTATCATACAATAGTGTGTGGGGCAAGGATCGTTCAGACATATTGCACTATTGGGAGCCCTCTTTTTTGTTTCACCTAAGCTTACGCCCCTGTTTTTCAACAAAAGATACCAAGAGAACAAATACAGTTTGATAATAGAAGCAAATTAGAAAGTAGTTTAAAATGGTATGCTCTATCTGAATCATGAAAGAACATTTTTGGGTTTCATGTCCCTCGATCACTCATATAAATTAACTAATTGAAAATATGGATGACACAAGGAAAAAACTGGGATCCCCTTATAAATCAGCCAAAGAGACACATTTACACACAAATTTTCCTCAAAGCAGATTAAGGGGCCGATTTATGAAAGTGCGAGTGGAACATTATACAATGTAGCATATCATGTCCGCCGCACATCGATAAATGCCAACAGCATACGCTGTTGGCATTCATTATTGCACAAGCAGTTCTTGTGAACTGCTTGTGCAATGCCGAATGCTGCCCCCTGCAGATTTGTGGCCAATCGGCTGCTAGCAGGGGGTGTCAATCAGGCCGATCGCATAAGATCAGGCGGATTGATGTCCGCAGCCTCAGAGCAGGCGGACAAGTTATGTCTGCTGTTTCCGGCGAGCCTGAAGGCTTACGCGGAAACAGGGGGATCAAGCTCCATTTGGACCTTGATAATTCGGCCCCTAAGCATAAGCTGCTGATGCCGTAAAAAATAAGGAAAATGTTCAGTCTTAGAAAACTTTAACTACTTAACGACCACGACCCTGTACATCAGTGGTCGTTTACAAACCTCCAAACATCCACCAGACATAGAGCAGGTATTGCTGATGTCGGCAAGACTGTCCTATATCATATCTGTATTACTCTGGTAGTGAAGCATGCAGTACTAGCGAAGCTGTGCTAGTTAAAACCTTAACAACCACGGACATACAGGGTTTGTCAGTCGTTAAGGGTCTAAATGGTTAATACCCAGGTAAATATGTTATCCCAAAGTGGCATTAGAAACGGAACAAGTTAACCCTTTTTTACACAGACATATGGCCTCCGTTAGTTAGAGAACACCAATAGTTGCTTAGACAGCTGCAGTGAATCTAGAACAAGAAGGATAGAGGGCGCCACATAGGGCAAATCAGGCAGAAAACCAGAGATTATCACTACAAGTGCAGGTGGAATCTTACGTGATGAAGAACACAAAACGTGCAAAACAGGCAGGCCGGAACCAAAGTGTCATCCGGCAGACACCCAGGCACAATTCAGGTTACAAATATCCTCGTCCCAACCCGGGAGAGTCCAGAAATATTCCTTGGTGCTTGAGTCTTAATTTAAATGCAAGTCCACCTACCGTAACTGTTATCATAGGTGTATTTACCGTTACTTCAGAAGTGTTATGGAGTCAAATAGTACAGCAGATTGCATGGATGTGAGGAGATTGTTTACAGGCAGTGAATATTTGACAGTCTCTGTAGGGAAAACTTTTGTTAGGGAGACCCCTAACTCCCAAGTCTCAACCACAACCAACCACTGGTGCGCAGACATGTCAAAGTCCTCCACAAATATTACCAGATCCTCCAAAGTGTTATACCAAAGCCTTGCAGGTATACAGTCCTCTTTGTGAGATGATGTAACGCTGCAAAAGACTAATGTGCATGACTGCAGCGCTAATTAAAATGTGTTGTATATTATATCCGTTTTTGAATGATATTTTCTTTGTCACATTATATCTATAATTTTCTTTTAAATGTGTGCAAGTTTTAGTTAGCCTTTTGGTCTCCTTTAATTAAAGGGTCCTCTCTATTTTTGTATTTTTTTGTTTAATAGTATTTTTAACTGACTATAAAAAGCAATACAATATAGTATAGTAAAAGGAAATAAAAGTGCAAATAAATGTTCTGATAAATTAGAGCCTTTTTTTATTTCACTATTATTTGTATATAGCTCTTAAATTTTAAATTGTTAAACACATAGTTAAAGTCAGCTCTAAAGAAGCAATGCACTGCTGTAGGCTAGTTGTAAGCTGTATACACCTGGTGAGCCAATGACAAGAGAAAATGTGAGTAGCCACCAATCACCAGCTAGCTCCCAGTAGTTAAGGATTCATACATATTCTGAAATTTGAAAATAGAAGTGAATTTAAAAGTGTCTTAAAATGACAACCTCTATATGAATCATAAAGGTTGAATGACTTTCCTACCTAGGGTTGCCACCTTTAGTTCAGGCCAAAACCGAACACACGCCGTGCACAGCACAGCAAAATTGTTTTTGCATAAATAGCTCATAAACATCGCACATAGATATTCACAATCACAGACACTCATTATCTAACACACACACACTCTCTCACACACTAACAGCCACTCTCACACATGCACTCTCTCACACTCCTCTCTCACACAAAAAGACACACACAAAGACACTAACACGCTCACATACACACTCTCACACACACACACACACACACACATATTCTCTCTCATGCACACTCAAATACACTCACTCTTTCACAGACAGACTCACACACAAAGACATTGACAAGCACAAAGACACACACTGTCTAACACAAATATACTTACACACAGACACACTCCCACACAAACACACACACATATGCAAGATACAAATAACTGTAGGCATGTGCAGTATGTTGCAAATGCAAAATGTCACCTTTTTGGCTGCAGAGGTACTTACTGTCGAGGTTGCTATATTAATGTTTGCTAACCAGGTTATGATTCTTTGTATGATTCTTACCCATCTATAACAGGAGTATTCTCCATGATCTTTATAGCTTCTTCTGTGTAATTATCAGCTGTCACCAGCACAGCAAGCACTGAGAGCAGACACTGCAAAATTCTTAGTACGGCCATAGTATCTTCTATGTCACTCTTCTTTTTCTTTCCAAACAAGGTCTCTATTGGAGATGGTGTGTTCTTTAGCTTTGCAGTGTAAGTGACCTTTCCTATCCCAGATCCCTGATGAAGGCTGAAAGAGGAGGCTGGAAGTTCAGACTATGTTCTGTAATGTTAATCAGTAACTGGACCAGTGATGAGAGGATGAAGCCTCCTGCAGTAGTTGCAACACCCTGGAATGCAGAATAACATTCTTGTAGGCTTTGCCTCATGCAAGGTTGCTGTCATGCACCTATCTAACCTATAATACTGAACAGTAAACATATTCAGGGATGTGTTTAAAGGGACATGAAACCCATTTTTTCTTTCATTGTTCAGATAGAGCAAATAATTTTAAACAACATTCCTGTTTAGTTCTGTTATTAAATTTGCTTAATTCTGTTGGTATTCTTTTTTGAAATGCATACCTAGATAGGTTCAGAAGAAGCAATGCACTACTAGGGACTAGCTGCTGATTGGTGGCTGCACATACAGTATATTTTTCATGTCATTGACTCAACTGCCATACATAACACATTAAGAGGAAATCCATTTTACAATACACTGTCCCCTTAATGATAAATAAATTATCTGGGTGAATGGTAAAATGAACCAATAACTATTGCATTTTTTCCACATTAAATAAGTCACTTCTAAACTTCTTGAAATATTATTATTTTGATAAAGGGTGGTTGATTCCAATAGAGGCGGTGAAGAAAATTACTGGGAACTCAAGAATGTCTGCAAAATTCTTAAGGCAATCCAAAAAACAAAATCAACTTAACACTTAAGAAATATGTTACCACACTTCCTTTCATTTTCATTCTTCCATATTGCCCTTTGCTTATTTCCATATAGCTCTATGTATAGTATATTTATTTTGTAGTAATAAAATAATAATTAAATAAATCTAATAAAATAAATCTAAAATCTATGCAAATTTGGAGCAATTATGAGGGTTGGGAAAAAAGGAAAAGGGGAAGAGTGTTTATTCTGACTCAGATAGTTGTAATAATGATCTATCCCTTGCTGAGACCTCTATGCCTGGCCTGTATAAGAAGATACAATCACTGCAGACAATCCTTGTCAGATAGCTGAACTCACCAATACCTTGTCCATCCACAAAGTTGCTTTATTCTGAATATCAGGTTACAGCAGATAATAAAATACAGCAGATGAATGGTTACAGTATTTAAGCGGTCAAAAGTTGATACTGATCGTAGTTTGCAATGTAATTAACATGAGTGCTTGTTACATGAGGCCTGTTAGCTGCAGCCATGACACAGGAAAACATCATCACACTACAAGGGCGGAGCAATACACAAAAAGGAAATGCATAATAGGTCAGAGGTAAGATATTCTAGAAAACGGCATAAAAATAGCATAAAAATATATAATTTCTTAACTATAACAACATGAATATTAACAGAGGCTATGCAATATTCTATGCCCCATTGAGGCAGCACACTCCCTGTCTGGCATAGTAAATGTCACTATTTAAATCATAACGGAAGTTATGCATAACAATGTAATTTGCAGAGATGTCTTGAAGACCTGAAAGATATAAGGAGAACATACATATAATGCAAGAACAACTATAATATAAGCTTCAAGTTGTATAAATTAAAGTTCAAGATACTTCCTTCTTGAAGTCACAGGAAGAATCCAACAGCATACATAAGTAAGTTCAGTTTCTAAAGGGCAAGGGCAAGATAAGTTCCGTGATCGGTCTGATGAAAGTTTTTATAGTCCCTTGTTTTGCAACTTTCACCTCCACCTTACGTACCTTTCCATCATCACTAGGAATGCTCTTTACAATCAGTGCCATGGGCCATTCGATTCTTTCAGCTTGCTGGTCCTTGAGGAGAACGAGATCTCCAACCTTGATGTTAGGGTTCAGACGTTGCCATTTCCTGTGTCCTTGCAGAGTAGAGAGATACTCCATCTTCCAATGATTCCAGAAGCAGTTGGCAAGGTGTTGTACTCGCTTCCACTGATTGTAACACAGATTTCCTGTTTTAAAGTCTCCAGGGGGAACAGGAACAGACCCAAGCTTCTGGGTAAGAAGAGTAGCTGGAGTGAGGAGAGTTGGGGCCTCTGGATCTACAGACACTGGAACAAGTGGTCTTGAATTGATTATGGCAGATGCTTCTGCCAGGAAGGTGGTTAGAATCTCATGGGTGAGTCTTGTGGATTTCAAGTCCATAAGCATAGAGTCCAGTATTTTACGTGTGATACCTATCATTCTCTCCCAAGAGCCACCCATATGGGAAGAATGAGGAGGATTGAAAATCCATGTACAGCCCTTTTCAGCTAAAAGGTCTTGAATTGGCCTAGAGTTGAGATGTAGCTCTCGACAAGCTCCAACAAAATTAGTTCCACAGTCAAATCTTAATGTTTTGACTGGTCCTCTGATGGCAAGGAATCGCCTTAGAGTATTTATGAAACTTGAGGCATCCATATATTCTATTACTTCAATGTGTACTGCACGCACATTCATGCAAGTGAACAGCACTGCCCATCGTTTGCTATTTGCTTGGCCACCTCGAGTTCTGCGGGCTGTTACCATCCATGGTCCAAAGACATCCAAACCAACATGAGTGAAAAGTGGGTCAGTACTTAACCTGTCAGCTGGCAAATCTGACATTTGCTGTTGCTGATGTTTACCTCTTAGTTTACGGCACTGAACACAGCTATGCAGTGTAGCTGTAATCTGTCTTTTTGCTACTATAATCCAAAGGCCTGCAGCTCTAATGGCACCCTCTGTGAAATGTGCTTAACCCCTTCATGGTAGTGCCGTATGAGCAAAGTGGTAATATGATTGCGAGCGGGTATAATATGAGAATTCTGTTCTTGACCTCCCAACTTAGCCTTGCTTAATCGTCCTCCAACCCTTAACATGCCATCATCGTCAATGAATGGGTTCAGGTTAGCTATTGGACTGTTTTTTGGAATGCCCCTCTTGTCACATTTACTTTCTGAGCCAAAGACATCCATATTATGAACAGTTCACTTTCAGCAATATCCTTTGCAGAAAGAAACCTTTGGCACATGTGCCAACCTTGACAGTGAGCATCTGTGGGCTTTTCGTGAAAGTTATGTTCAATGTGGACTAACCTTGCAATGGTACGTACAAGCCTTGTCCACTTGGAGAAACGTTCAAAGGGTTGACAGCCCAAGACGAGTCTTTGTTCAGTTCTGGTGACAAGGATTTTTACTTCAGGACGAATCTCTGGATCATGTCAGGTTCTAGAAGACTGAAGACATCAGTTGTGGTTTCTTCTGGATGATCCAGCAGGAATTCAGGGCCTGTTAACCAAGAAGAATTTGCAAAGACACTTGCAGACACCGGCCTGGTGGCATGATCATTGTCAAAGATTCTTTTCATAAAGGCAATGAAATGGTCCTTCATTTCAGGCCTGTTCTTTAGTGTTCGTTGAAGTGAGTTGAATCTGGATAACACCTGTTCATGATTGTTTGGGAGTTTGACCCTTGCAGCACGAAAAGGCAATGGTGCAACCCAGTTGTTAGACGCGTCCTTGAAGAATTCTTTGTCCATTACTTTGATGAATTCTCTGTCTTCAACTGACAAGGCTATTTTGTTGTCATCACTTGTAGTACAAAACACTGTGGTACCAAGATTGTCGTCACAAAGTATAGGAGTAACATCGGGTATTTGGATGATGTCAGGAGGCTTCTCCCTTACTTCATAATGATGAGAGCACTGTTTGAAGTGGGATGCATGTCCATTTCCTAATATGTAAGATTTGAAGGAGTGGATCTCAGATGACGTACGCATACTATTCAAGCATACATCGCCCACTATCACCCAGCCTAGATCCAGTCTTTGTGCATAAGGGGCATTGTCCGGTCCATCGCACTGCTCGCGTACTTTATGTACTTTGAGAATGTCTCTTCCTAGCAGGATCAAGATTTCAGCATTCATGTCCATTGCCAGAATCTCATCAACAAGGTGCCTTAAAGGGACAGTATACACTCATTTTCATATAACTGCATGTAATAGACACTACTATAAAGAATAAGATGCTCAGATACTGATATAAAAATCCAGTATAAAACTGTTTAAAAACTTACTTAGAAACTCTCAGTTTACCTCTGTTGAAAAGAAAGCTGGAAAGCCCACTGCAAATGGGAAATAAGACCCTCCCCCCTCCCCCTTCTTTTGCATATGAAAAGACCCTTTACACAAACAGGAGAAAGCTGGAGAAGGTAGCTGACGGTATTCACATAAAACTTTGGGGCTTGGTTAGGAGTCTGAAAATCAGAGCAATGTTATTTAAAAATAAACAAAACTATACATTTTTTTTTTTAAAAAACTTTATGGGCTATATAAATAGATCTTCTACAAAACATTTATGCAAAGAAAAAATGACTGTATAATGGCCCTTTAAATGAGGATGGTGATAGGCAGCCTCTGGAGTAGGAATCTCTTCCCTTTTGTCTGGTGTCTGGTCACACTCGACTAATGTTGGTAGGGGTATACCTTTGTTTCCTTTGATATGAGAGACCATGAATCCATTGGCCCTTCTGCCAAAGGCCTCTACACGACCAGAACAGGTTCTGAGAGTATACGGTGTTGCATGACCCTCTATGCCGAAGATCTAAAAAATTTTAGGCTTAACCAGGGATCTGTTGCTCTGTTCATCTATTATAGCATACATCCTAGCAACTTTCTTAGGTTCATCCTGTGGCTAAATCTTGACTAGACATACCTTGGTACAGCATTTGTAGTCTAAGCCTTCTCCACAGACTTCTGTGCATGCAGAGAAAACACTCGCTGTGACTGGAGCACGACTTTGTTGCTCCCCGCCATGAATTGAGACAGGGGTGGAGGCAGTTAGCTGCTGTGGGTTGTCTGGAAGTGGAGTAGGATGCATAGCTGTAACGTGTCTGTTGCTACTGCATTCTGTGCACTTTATAACAACCTTACAGTCTTTAGCAAAGTGACCATAAGAAGCACAACACCTGTAGCATACTCCAAGTTTCTGGAGAATCTCCCTGCGCTCTTGTAAAGTCTTTGCCCTAAGCCCACAACATTTCTTAAGAGGGTGAGGCTTCCTGTGAATATGGCACTGACGATTAGGGTCTTTATCTCTCTCGCCCGAGTCACTCTGGTGTGTAGGAGAGGATACAGGTGGTGAGATGTCTGTCCTTTTAACAGATATTGCTCTATTAAAGTCTCTTTGTTTAGCTGCCGTGTTATCATACCTTGATGATGTTGGTGAGGATGATGAAGCAGGCAAGTTGGGTTCGCAGAAGCTGAAGCTGGGATCGTTTCTCATCCAGGCTTGATCGCTGATGTACCTGTAAAAGTATGAGAATGGAGGAAAGGATACGTTATAGTCCCTTTTGTATCTTGAGCCATGTTGTGCCCATTTCTCTTGCAGGTTACATGGCAGTTTAGACATCACTGGATTGACACCATGAGCAGTGTCCAGAAAGCTTAGTCCAGGTAGACCTGGGTCTGTCTTTGCCAACTCTAGCTCCATGAGGAGGTCACTTAGTTCTTGGAGTTTGCGATAGTCTTTGTTCCCTATTTTGGGGAAGTTTTGCAGTCTCTTGAACAGAGCGTTTTCTATGGCTTCAGAGTTACCATAGGCTTGCTCAAGTCTTGTCCATGCAGCAACAAGGCCTGCATCTGGGTGGTCAACATGTACTGTTCTCAGTCTTTTAACACGATCTGCAGATTCTGGCCCTAGCCACTTTATGAGCAAATCAAGTTCCTCCTTGGTTGTAAGGTCAAGATCAGCGGTAGCAGCCTTGAAGGTTGATCTCCAGGCCCTGTAGCTCTCTGGACAGTCGTCAAACCTTGAGAGGCTTGTGTTAATGAGCTCACGGCGTATCATGTATTTGGCGAAGTCAGTCAAGTCTGATCTCTCACTCTTTGGTGCCAAAGTAACTTGAGGAGCCCCTTGGGTGTGAAAGTTCTTTGGTGAAGAAGGGTGAAGTTTACCAGGATAAAATGATGTTGCAAGAGCATTCAACTGTGGTGTAGTCTCTAAGGCTTCTGCTGGCTGTTGCTTGAGCTGCAGCTTGTCACTGAAAATCACCTTATTGTCAGCGGGAGGTGATGCGGTTTGCTGCTTAGATGCACTTGTGTTGTGGATTTGAAGAGGCTCAGGCATTTGGTGCTGAGAGGTCTCTGTGTTGAGATTGAGAACAATGGTGTTAGTAGGAGGCACAGGAGAGGACTCTGTATCATTGCAAATATAATGCTTTAGCACGTATTTACTAGTGCGTTCAACTGGGTCTTCCAGATCTTCTGGGATATGGCAATCTGAATTAGTACTTTCTCCCATTGCTTGTTCAAGGACTTTCAGCCTTGCTAGGGCTGCTGTTTCTTCCTTTTCCATTTGCAGAACTTTTATTTGGGAATCCACCTCTGCTTGCTGGGCAGCCATTTGTGCTTGGAGAACTTCCATCTCTGCTTCCCTTCTGGTAAAGGAGCTTTGCACTTTTTTTGATTCTGCATCAGCACGGGCCTCTATTAGCTTGTCGCTCAATGTTGAACTTCTGGAGCGAGAGGATCTAGAAGAACGTGCAGTGAGCTTAGTTGATGTGGATCTATGAGATCTGTTCTCATGCAGTTGAGCAATGCGGAACTCTGCCTTTTCTTTAGCGATTTGCACTAAGAGATCTCTATGTTGATCCAGTGCATCAATCCTAGTCAGTTCTGCTGAAGAGTCCTCTATATTAAAGTTCTGTAAGAAGGCTGTGTATTTTGCAGACAGCCGCTGGTAGCATTCAAACGCAGTAGATAGGTGATCTATAGAGTCTCTCAATTTGGCTGGTTGATCATTAAAGTGTGATAAAACTGACATGCATTGTGAAATTCTGCCCCATAGGTCTGCCAGATTGCTGGAGAACTCATCTCTAGTGAATTCATTGTTTTCTCTGAGTTTATGTGTCAGTTTTATTGTACGTTTGGGTATTACAGTCTGTTCAGCAATATCTGCAGAATCTGCTCCCTGTACATCTGTGGGTTCAGAGGCATGATGTATCTGCATTGGTTCGGCTATAAAAGAGTGCTCAGAGCCTTGTCTAGAAATGGTACTGTCTCTTTAAGAAGACAAACAGCAGCTTAGACAGGTGGGGTAACAGTTAAATGCAGAGAAACAGTTTTCAACATTCAGATGAAGTGCAGTAAACTTGTTCGACCATGTGCTTTCACAAGATGGCGGATGGCCCTGAGCTTGATTGCAGATTAGACACACACATATACATAGCAGGCTGTAGGAATTCAATACATCTTTTGACTATTCTGACTCAGATAGTTGTAATAATGATCTATCTCTTGCTGAGACTTCTTTGCCTGGCCTGTATAAGAAGATACAATCACTGCAGACAATCCTTGTCAGATAGCTGAACTCACCAATACCTTGTCCATCCACAAAGTTGCTTTATTCTGAATATCAGGTTACAGCAGATAATAAAATACAGCAAATGAATGGTTACAGTATTTAAGCGGTCAAAAGTTGATACTGATCGTAGTTTGCAATGTAATTAACATGAGTGCTTGTTACATGAGGCCTGTTAGCTGCAGCCATGACACAGGAAAACATCATCACACTACAAGGGCGGAGCAATACACAAAAAGGAAATGCATAATAGGTCAGAGGTAAGATATTCTAGAAAACGGGAGCATTACCAAAAAGGGTCACTAGATGGCAGTACAGAATAAACATAGGGAAGCCTTGAGAAAAATAGCATAAAAATATATAATTTCTTAACTATAACAACATGAATATTAACAGAGGCTATGCAATATTCTATGCCCCATTGAGGCAGCACAGTGTTTATAAGGTGAAGAGAAAGATGAATAGGAATGAATGAGGGAATAAAAAATGTACAGTAAAGAAATCGCATTGCTTTGGGCAAATGGATCCCCAAGGTAAAACAAGCCCAGCTATTGACTCAAAAAATTAAAACGAATAAAGGTTTATTAAAAAGTTACTCACTGTGAATGCTCTTGATGCTCTTCCGGGGGGAGGAGACTGGTTGCAGGACATGCTGTGAGCACGCTCTCCCTAAACTCCCATACTAGCCACTGGCGGTAAAATTCGCGCTGAGCCCTTGTCCTGGGCGGCTAACTATCCAAGACATCTGGATCCCGGTTTCACGGTGGTGTAACTACAGCACACCGCACTTTTTCTTGGCCTTTCTTTGACTTCACTATATCTCTCTGTGGGTACAGGACAACAGGTACGGGCCGATTCCCCCCACCCCTCCCACAGGTGCTGCGTGAGGAGGTGGATGGGATACCGTCAGAAGATGCAGCCTGCCTACAAGCTCAGAATCTTCACACTGATCAAGAGCTTATACATAGCCAAAAACCCTGTCCCAACATTTGCCTAAGCTGCATGCCCCGCACCGCTCCAATCTTACCAAGCTCCCTGGGTATAGGGGGAGAAGAGTCCGACTGTCTCTTTCCATCCTGCAGCTGGATCGATGCGTACAGATAGACGGGGCGCTGACTGGTGACGTCAATTGACCGGCGCCGCGCTGTTTGGTGATACAGCGTGGGAGCAACTGCCGAACCGTGGACCTCCGCACACCGATGCTGCTTGTGGAGGTCTGGCGATCATTCTAGGCAAGAGTCGGCTAGCCATTTGGGGACGGCAAGGTACTTTAAGAGTTCGGCTCCACCGAGGAAATTAACAGATAGAAAATCCAACAAGAATGAAACTGGAACGCCGGACTGGTAAAAAATCTTATAACCATGGCACCGAACTGCATGGCCTAAGGTACTTTTTTCTCCATAAAGGTGCATACTGCCTAGCTATCTATCGTTCCAGCACCCGTTAAATAAATATATTTCTCCGTCTGGGAAAAAGGAAAGCTAATTTAAAAGGGTCTAATAAGACAGTATTTTTCTTCTTTTATTAACATAAGGGCGAAAGGAACATAAAGTATTTGATGGAAAAGAAAAGAAAGTGAAGGGGAAGGGAAGGAGGGAAAAAAAAAAAAGAGAAGAGGAAGAAAAATATACGTTACTTGTATGTGGGGACTTGTGCTTTAACATTTCTATCCACTCAAAGGGAGGCTGGCTGGACCAAGAATAATTTGCATGGTTTCCAGCTAACTGCTTGAGCCACTAACTCCTTCACATGCTCTTTCTCTTTGCTGTCTCCTCTTCACTGCTTCAACAAAAGGCTTGAGATATCAGAGGGACATTTTCACTGCCTAACTAATGTTCTGCTGCTTCTATTCTCAGGAGACTATTTACTGTAAAGTATAGCTGTGAATGAACTCAATACATTAACCCTAATTTTTCTCAAACTTCTCGAAAATTTGGACTCAGGGGTTATGTAATTGTTGTTATTTGTTGCTTTTTATGTGCTACTAACAATTTTCGCTGTGTTCAATTTTCTGCAGGGGTATCAGATGAGTTAACCCATAGAGTCCATTTTTTGCTAAATTTATATACCAAACTCAAGATATATTCAGTTTTATAGGTGATAGAGAACTGATATCAATCAGGCTTGCTTCATGTTATATCTAGAAATTTGGACTCAGGGGGTATGTAATTTGTTGCTGTCTGCTGATTTTTATGTGCTACTAACAATTTTTGCTGTGTTCAATCTTTTGCAGGGGCATCAGATAAATTAACCCATAGAGTCCTTTTTTGCTAAATCTATATACCAAACTCAAGGCATATTCAGTTCTATGGGTGATAGATAACTGATACCAATTAGGGTTGCTCCATGTTATATCTAGAACACTAGTACCACTTTCTTGTTCGACCATGTGCTTTCACAAGATGGCGGATGGCCCTGAGCTTGATTGCAGATTAGACACACACATATACATAGCAGGCTGTAGGAATTCAATACATCTTTTGACTATTCTGACTCAGATAGTTGTAATAATGATCTATCTCTTGCTGAGACTTCTTTGCCTGGCCTGTATAAGAAGATACAATCACTGCAGACAATCCTTGTCAGATAGCTGAACTCACCAATACCTTGTCCATCCACAAAGTTGCTTTATTCTGAATATCAGGTTACAGCAGATAATAAAATACAGCAAATGAATGGTTACAGTATTTAAGCGGTCAAAAGTTGATACTGATCGTAGTTTGCAATGTAATTAACATGAGTGCTTGTTACATGAGGCCTGTTAGCTGCAGCCATGACACAGGAAAACATCATCACACTACAAGGGCGGAGCAATACACAAAAAGGAAATGCATAATAGGTCAGAGGTAAGATATTCTATAAAACGGGAGCATTACCAAAAAGGGTCACTAGATGGCAGTACAGAATAAACATAGGGAAGCCTTGAGAAAAATAGCATAAAAATATATAATTTCTTAACTATAACAACATGAATATTAACAGAGGCTATGCAATATTCTATGCCCCATTGAGGCAGCACAGTGTTTATAAGGTGAAGAGAAAGATGAATAGGAATGAATGAGGGAATAAAAAATGTACAGTAAAGAAATCGCATTGCTTTGGGCAAATGGATCCCCAAGGTAAAACAAGCCCAGCTATTGACTCAAAAAATTAAAACGAATAAAGGTTTATTAAAAAGTTACTCACTGTGAATGCTCTTGATGCTTTTCCGGGGGGAGGAGACTGGTTGCAGGACATGCTGTGAGCACGCTCTCCCTAAACTCCCATACTAGCCACTGGCTGTAAAATTCGCGCTGAGCCCTTGTCCTGGGCGGCTAACTATCCAAGACATCTGGATCCCGGTTTCACGGTGGTGTAACTACAGCACACCGCACTTTTTCTTGGCCTTTCTTTGACTTCACTATATCTCTCTGTGGGTACAGGACAACAGGTACGGGCCGATTCCCCCCACCCCTCCCACCGGTGCTGCGTGAGGAGGTGGATGGGATACCGTCAGAAGATGCAGCCTGCCTACAAGCTAAGAATCTTCACACTGATCAAGAGCTTATACATAGCCAAAAACCCTGTCCCAACATTTGCCTAAGCTGCATGCCCCGCACCGCTCCAATCTTACCAAGCTCCCTGGGTATAGGGGGAGAAGAGTCCGACTGTCTCTTTCCATCCTGCAGCTGGATCGATGCGTACAGATAGACGGGGCGCTGACTGGTGACGTCAATTGACCGGCGCCGCGCTGTTTGGTGATACAGCGTGGGAGCAACTGCCGAGCCGTGGACCTCCGCACACCGATGCTGCTTGTGGAGGTCTGGCGATCATTCTAGGCAAGAGTCGGCTAGCCATTTGGGGACGGCAAGGTACTTTAAGAGTTCGGCTCCACCTAGGAAATTAACAAATAGAAAATCCAACAAGAATGAAACTGGAACGCCGGACTGGTAAAAAATCTTATAACCATGGCACCGAACTGCATGGCCTAAGGTACTTTTTTCTCCATAAAGGTGCATACTGCCTAGCTATCTATCGTTCCAGCACCCGTTAAATAAATATATTTCTCCGTCTGGGAAAAAGGAAAGCTAATTTAAAAGGGTCTAATAAGACAGTATTTTTCTTCTTTTATTAACATAAGGGCGAAAGGAACATAAAGTATTTGATGGAAAAGAAAAGAAAGTGAAGGGGAAGGGAAGGAGGGAAAAAAAAAGAGAAGAGGAAGAAAAATATACATTACTTGTATGTGGGGACTTGTGCTTTAATATTTCTATCCACTCAAAGGGAGGCTGGCTGGACCAAGAATAATTTGCATGGTTTCCAGCTAACTGCTTGAGCCACTAACTCCTTCACATGCTCTTTCTCTTTGCTGTCTCCTCTTCACTGCTTCAACAAAAGGCTTGAGATATCAGAGGGACATTTTCACTGCCTAACTAATGTTCTGCTGCTTCTATTCTCAGGAGACTATTTACTGTAAAGTATAGCTGTGAATGAACTCAATACATTAACCCTAATTTTTCTCAAACTTCTCGAAAATTTGGACTCAGGGGTTATGTAATTGTTGTTATTTGTTGCTTTTTATGTGCTACTAACAATTTTCGCTGTGTTCAATTTTCTGCAGGGGTATCAGATGAGTTAACCCATAGAGTCCATTTTTTGCTAAATTTATATACCAAACTCAAGATATATTCAGTTTTATAGGTGATAGAGAACTGATATCAATCAGGCTTGCTTCATGTTATATCTAGAAATTTGGACTCAGGGGGTATGTAATTTGTTGCTGTCTGCTGCTTTTTATGTGCTACTAACAATTTTTGCTGTGTTCAATCTTTTGCAGGGGCATCAGATAAATTAACCCATAGAGTCCTTTTTTGCTAAATCTATATACCAAACTCAAGGCATATTCAGTTCTATGGGTGATAGATAACTGATACCAATTAGGGTTGCTCCATGTTATATCTAGAACACTAGTACCACTTTCTTCTTTATAGAACACCAAGACTTTATAGGATATAGTTTAAGAATAAGTTTAAAGTTGTTTATATATTCACTGACCTTAGAGAGTTGAAAATTATTTTGAATATATTGTATTATAGCATAGGTTGAACAAAAACAGAAAAGGTAGGGGAGAGATGTAAAGGCATAAGCTTCTGTATGATTGCAACCAGCAAACTGTATTTTTTTTTATATCTTTGTTCAGGGTAAAGTTTGCTGTAAACTGGTAGTTATAAGGAAACTTACTACACAAAACACAAATTTTGCTCAAACTTCTACAAGAAGGGGGAGGTGAAGGAGGGAAACCCCTATGTTGTTGGGGCCTGTTGCTTGTTGTGTGTTGTTAATCACCCTCATTTTGTCTTGTCAAATAACCTTGGGCATGCTAATTTAAGACATTAACTTAGCTCTCTCTACACTGTCAATTAATCTGTCTTTGCTTGGTCTGCAAAATACTGAAGTGTTTAATCTTCCTAAAGAGGTACTAGAGGAATTAATCTAACAGAGTGCACTCTATCAGTCAATTTTTTTTTTTTTGTAGCAGGAACTGAGAGTAGGGGTCTTTTTTTTCACATTAAAGTTGCTGTGCCCAGTTTTGGGCTTAGGTGCTTGAGGAACTAAAACACTATAAATATCACATTTATTACACTTTTAATTCAGCCATTGCTCGGCGGAAGAGTCAGAATCAATCACTTCTACTTTAACTAATCCACCCCCACCTCCCCACAGGTCACAAATTATTTTTTCCCCCTTTTTTTTTATTTTTTCTTTCCCTTCTTTTTCTCCTTCCCTTCTTTACACCAACTCACTATATCCCTCAACACCAACTCACTTACACACTTTAACTGGCTGACACCCAATATTGTCACACCTCACCCCTTGATATTACTACATTAACACAATTCACCCATCCTTTCACTTTACTTCACAAGTCACTAACATATAGTTTCCCACGTATTAACTTCACCACTTCCCTTCCCTTCACGGCTTGCTATCTGTCATATGGACAGATTCTTGAACACCTCCCCTAGGACTCTCTCTCCAAGCATGGCAGGCAGACATAAAGACAAAAAATCAAAAGGAGTCCCAGAAAATGTAATAGATACTACTACACCAATTAATAATCCTGCTAACGAGACCTTAAACATTCAAAATCTGGTCTCCAATATCTCTGAAGCATTGACTCCCAAATTTGATTCTTTAAGGACTGAAATAAAACAGGATATTGCCCAATTGTCTCAGGAAATTAGGCAATTCTCTAATAGAATACAAGAAGCAGAGCAGAGGATCTCAGATCTTGAGGATCTTACTAATACACATAGCTCCAGTTTAGAGGAAACAAGTACTAAGATTCAAAAACTGCAGATGAAAATCGAGGATCTTGAGAATAGATCCCGCAGAAATAATATTAGGATTATAGGTGTACCTGAGGGTAAAGATTTTGAAGATCTTACTTTCTTTATTACTAAAACTCTAGTCCAACTATTGGAAATGCCCAACACTCAGATAATAATAGAAAGAGCCCAACAATTCAAGAAGAAACAACCAATCAATATAGGAGGTGCTAAAATACTTTTATTTCAAGATTTTTCAGCTGAGACAGCTGCAAGAAGAAGAGATCTGGCACCAATATGTACAAAATTAATACAAAAAGGTTTTAAAGCAACACTGCTGTATCCATCCAAACTTAAAATAATAATTAGAGACAAAGTGTATTTCTACGAAAATGCACGAGAAGCCGAAAAGTTTCTCTCTGAAAAAGATCTTACAGTGCAAGTAAATAAATCATAAAATAACTGGTTCACTTAGGTCCTCAAAGATAAGTAATGGATTTTCTTAAAATAAGGCAGGTTCCAAAAAAGGAATTTCACTGGGCCAAGAAGGCCTCCCTGCTGAGTTGTGAATTGAGATATTGTTGTTTTTCTGTCTTTCTTTTTTTTCCTTTTTTTTTTTCTCTTCTCTCTTCCTCCCCCCCCCGCTCTCTTCCTCGGTTTTCAGGTATTCTTGAATAGATGACTAAGAGACTAGATAAATTTCAATTAATATCATAGAATATAGGCGGCATCTCGACTCCTATCAAAAGGAAGGCAATTATCTCTCACTTGAGGAAAATGCAGGCAGATCTTGCATTTTTGCAAGAAACACACCTAAATATAGAAGAAATTAAAAAAATTAAAAGTTCCTGGGTAAAATAAGTTGTAGCCTCTCCTAGTCTTGGGAGAAAAAGGGGGGTAGCCATTTTGATTGGAAAGAGACTAGAATTTGAAATAATTCATTCCGAAAGGGACCCAGAGGGGAGATATGTAATGTTGAAAATTAAAATTCAAAATCAGTTATTCACCCTCTGCAATTTATATGCACCTAATGTCTTAGATTATGAATTCTGGGACATGCTACAATCTAAAATATTAATCTATTCAGAGGGCTATTTGGTGATAGGAGGCGATTTCAACATGGCCCCACAGTCCCCCCTGGACAGACTACGGCAGGTTAACAAACAAATAAAACAAAAGAGAGATAACCTCGAAACAAAACTGTTTAAGAATTTAACTCAGAATCTAGCGGTGAAGGATGTCTGGAGGATCCAAAATCCTGATACACGAGATTATACTTGTTTATCTAGGGCCCATAAGACTTTATCCAGAATAGATCTTTTTCTAATAGATGATCGCCTATGTACAATGAAAACTTTTGCAGGAATAACACCCATAATTCTTTCTGATCATTCTCATATTTTTTTAGAAATACAACTTAATCGTTTCAAAAATTCCTCTGTAAGGTTCATTTTTCCATATAATCTGGTTAATGACTCTAAATTTAAAAAACATTTAACTGACAGGTTTAAAGAATATATTCAATTTAATTCTGAGTTTGCAGATCATTCTGAAATCTTCTGGGGAGCTGCCAAAGCAGTCCTCAGAGGGGAAATAACGGCATATGCTGCCATGATAACAAAGAAATTGAAGAAGAGAGAAAGAGAGGCAACAAATTCTGTGGTTAATGCATATAATCGTTACCTGTTGCAGAAAACACCTTTTTACTGGGCCAAATATATTAAAGCCAAAAGCGAAAGGGATGCCCTGGCACTTCTTCTGGAAACACAGAGGGAACTGAGGTTCCAGGCCAGGCTATACCGCTTTGGAAATAAATCAGGCAAATTACTAGCCAAAATAGTTAAGGGAGATAATAAGCCGCCTCTGATTGAAAGAATTTTTTACTCAGAGAAGTCACTTACTAAACCTGAAGATATTCTAGATGCATTTACAAAGTATTATGAGGATCTCTACTCAGCAAAAATTGCTGATGAGGCCCAGTCTGGGGATTTCTGGAGTCAGATAAACTTCCCTACAATTACAAAGGAAATCAATTCCATCTTGAATAGCCCAATTTCTGATGAGGAAGTCAGTAAAACGATCTCTGAACTATCTATGAACAAAGCAGCAGGCCCAGACAGTATTCCCAATGAGGTATACAAGATCTTATCTAAAGATATGGTTCCTTATTTAAGTATCCGCTACAATGAATTTTTCATTGATGGCAAAACTATACCAACCGATTTCTCAGCGTCTTTTACAACATTACTTCTTAAAGGAGGCAAGGACCCCGATCTCAAGGATTCTTACCGCCCCATAGCCCTCCTAAACTCGGATTACAAAATTCTTGCTTCAATTCTGGCACGGAGGCTCCAAGGCGGTCTTCCTTATATCATTCACAATGATCAAGCCGGGTTTATATACTCTCGAAACTCAGCATCTAAAATCCGCAAAGTTTTGTTAATGACAGAATTTTTTCAGACTCGAGATGGGGAGACAGGGGACATCATGGATCTTGCAATAGTCTCAATTGACGCAGCAAAAGCCTTCGATTCAGTCTATTTTAGCCATCTGTTTACCTCTCTAATCAAGTTTGGGTTCAAGGACAATTTTCTTAATTTTATAAAGAACTTATATACAGGCCCTCATACCAGGCTGATAGTTAATAATTCTTTATCTCCTGATATTGTGATTGAAAGGGGAACGTGCCAGGGCTGCCCCTTGTCTCCCCTTCTCTTTGATATTGCCATAGAATCTTTAGCAATAAAAATTAGGCAAAGTATTCAGGGCATCAGAATAGGTGAACATGAAATGAAAGCCGCACTATATGCTGATGACGTACTTCTTTATATCTCAAATACAAAGGCAAACATACCCAAACTGCTAAATATCATTGAACAATTTGGTTCATTTTCTGGGTATATTGTCAATACCTCCAAGTCTGAACTGTTCTGGATTAGAAAGAGCAAGGATTCAATAAGAAACAGTCTGTTCAAAGTGGTTTCTGATTCATTTAAATATTTAGGAATTGTAATTCCAGTAAGATTGTCAGATCTATATAATCTCAACATAACACCAATTTTAACAATAATATGCGAGAGACTGAAAAATTGGCAAAATTTACCAATCTCACTATCGGGGAGAATAGCTCTATATAAAATGATTCTCCTTCCAAAATTGTTATATATTTTACAAAATATCCCAATAATTCTGTTTGGAAAAGATATTCGAGCACTTAACAGGGCAGTTGGAAACTTTTTATGGCAAGGGAAGAAGCCAAGAATTTCTTTAACAAAATTAACTCTGGCAAAAGAGTATGGGGGTTTAGCCCTACCAGACATTAGACAATACAATTTGGCGTTTCTAGCACGTACTGTGACAGACTGGTTCTATTCCAAAAACTATGTTACAAATATGTCATTAGAAGCTAATATCTGTTATCCATTTCTTCCAGTCGCCCTGGCGCACTGTGAACCCAAATCACTACCTCTAGAGATTAAAAAGCGTAAGATCATCTTGAATCCTATAAAAGCCTGGTGGAAAATTGGGGCTGCATTGAAAATCAACTGTAGTCTCTCTCAACACCTACCAATAAAAGGGAATCTAAATTTTCTACCTGGCCTAGAACTGGCCACATTTGACAAGTGGTCTCATGCTGGGCTAGGAAAAGTTCAGCAAATCTTTAAAAAGGAATCAAACACTCTAAAAACATTTGAAGAATTGAAAAATGAATTTAACTTATCACATAAGGAGTTTTTTGCATATCTCCAGCTTAGACACTATGGCTCTGAACTAGTCAAGGTCACAGAATGGTCTTGGAATCTAGGTAAACTGGATAACTGGCTGACAATGATCAAGGTCGGACGTATGTCAATCACTCCTTGTTACTCACTTCTTAACACTAACAAGGGAATTCCCTTATTAGAACAAATGGCGGTGGAATGGACCAGGTTAATTTCTTCTGATCTGATAGACTCAAAAAGTATACAAAAGTCAATAAAAAGGGTAAACTCGGCTACTCTCTCGGCTACCTGGAGAGAAGCACATGTTAAAACACTACATAGAACATATTTTACTCCAGCCTTAGGGTATAAAATACATAACCTAGACTTTAGCAAGTGCCTTAAATGTTCTCTTGAGGCAGCAGACTTGGTGCATATGATTTGGAAGTGCCCAAAAATTTGTCAATTTTGGTATAAAATAGAATTCTGGCTCAACAAAAATCTGGTGGTTGCTCCCCTGGCTCTCACATTAACACAGATTATACTTTGTATACAACAAGTAGGAGGGCAACAGCCCCAGGAAAAACTAATTATTCTCACAATTTTAGCAGCCAGATACTTAATTTTCAAGTACTGGAAAAACCATAAGACTCCCTCAATTTTGGAAGTTAGAAATTGTCTGAAGAAACAATGCATGATTGAGAAGAGAGACACAAACATTGACAATGAAAAAGATATTAAAAAATTCTTCTTAAAATAGTCAGTTTTTATTAAAGGATACTCGATCAATGAAATAGAAACAATGATATTCCCGTTTAGAAATTCAGAGCTGGTGCTGCTCAATCTTTGGTAGATGGTCGGGGGGGAGGGGGGAGTGAAGGGGGGAATCTTTCAATTTTTTTTTTTTTTTACTTAGCTGTTTTGTTCTTTTTCTTTTGTTCTTCTTATTTTTTTTTAAAAAAAAAACTCAATTAAATTAAAAAAGGTTTAGGTAGTTCAAATGTATGAATTCCTTTCTACTTTACAAATATGTCAAATTGCTTTTCTTTTCTTTGTGCTATAACAGACATAATCTTCCTTCACTACCAATGCAAGAGTTTTTCTTTTTTCATTTTTTTTTTGATTTGTGGAAATGTATATCAAATGTCGCATTTTGTATGTATCATATAAATTACTAAACCTTATTAAAAAAACTATTTGAAAAAAAAAAAAGTTACTCACTACTGGAAGGTCAAATCTGAAGGTGAGAAATTGATAGACTGACAAGAATATCTATCTATCTTTATCTCTATCTATCATGTATCTATCTATCTATCTATCTATCTATCTATCATCTCTCTATATATCTATAGTTTAAGTTTATAACTTTCTTCCTAAATAGAAAACACACACAAAAACAACTAATGTATGGCCATTTCTGTATGAGCTCTAACATGTGACGTTCAAAATGTATCTATAAAGCCTGGACTGTATTCTGAACCTGTGAGTGTCATCATATGTCTCCTGAGATATCTGGATATTTCTGTAGTTTTACATTTCATATTGTGATAAAAAGAATACTGTCCATTAAAGACACATATAAGACACATATAACAGACTCTCTCTGTATTTTATTTTCACTGCACATTGTTTTGTATTTATGCCATGCAATAAAAGCTGTGAATCCTTTCGTAAGTTTATGACATTTCAATTTGAGGTCTAGTTCTATACCCTCTGATCTATATGGATACCATTGTTTTATGACATTGACATGCTTGGTCTGTCATAGAGTAAAGTGATATGTGTTAAAGTGACATTGTACACTAGATTTTTCTTTGCATAACTGTTTTATAGATGATCCATTTATATAGCCCATCTGTTAGTGTTGCAATTATTAAAAAGCTTATAAGAAAACTGGGATTATTTCGGATTTGAGGACTAACCTGAAAAATAGGATGTGCAGGACAAAAATGAAACAGCCAATCAAAACACAGTATCAATGCTTCAATTAGTATATTCATGATGAAAAGATCACTCCCAATCGCATGCACATTAAGATCAATGAAGAATCACATGTGCGCTGTATACTGAGATACACAGCCGACCATAAATTTAGACTACATTTCACAGATTAATCGATTTCATCATAGATGCACTGCAATGTCCCATGGGAACAAAATGTATGTTGTTGAAAGGTCTTATCTGGCAAGTGTAGGATTACAGGAAAAAAATCCATTGTGGCTGAAATTCCAACCATAGACATACATTTAATCATGTTTTTTAGACCAGAATGGAAAGCATCTTGGACTAAGAAAAAATAGAAGAATAACAAGTCAGCAGAAAAACAAACATTCACCCCCTCAAAGAAAGAAGGGTGCTTGAAATTAGTTTAAAAAAAAGCAAACTAATTATCTAAACTGGATGCCAAAGAAACATATAACGAATCCCTTGCCTAAATACTATGTCATTTAAGAGACTAACATCCAGTCATCAGACAGGATGACAAGAACCCAACTTGAAAATAATTACTTTGTATTTCTAAATGATCAGACTGTGCCCAAATAAAAATTGGCGTTGCATCCTAAAATTCACATAAACTGCAGCTATTCTGTAAACCAGAGTAGTGTTGACTGTCAAGTCTTAAATTACCTCTAACAAAAAAACATAAAAGGTTAGAAAGCTGCTCCATGTTCTAGCATAATTCTAAATCAGGATCACAGACTGAAGGTCTAAGGTACTGTACAAAAACTGACCTAGAAAATTAGCTCCCAACCAAAACCTTGTTCAAGTTTGACTCGAGAAGCACCCAGCCTGAGTCTGACAATGATAGGCCTCTGGACAAAATCTGTGGATTTAACCATCTGTTCCCTGAACCATGAGTAATGGAAGCTGTCTCTCCCATGTACTTTTACTGTGAGTGCAGGTTTGCTAAACATAAATAAAAAGAACATTGTGTAAAACAAATTATAAAACTAAAATGATGATATTGACAGAAATACATTTTTCTGTTGTCTGCGAAAATCATATAAGAAAAGGAGTAAAAACTCCTGGCAGGGGGCATATCTAAGCAGCTATCCTGGTCGGTCGCACACTTCTAGAGCTGAAACTCTAAAAAAACTTTCATTTTAGGAGACCTTTTATAGCAAAATCATCTTCCTTGACCACTACTGGGCTCCAGCATCGTATAGGATCGGGCAGATTGATGTCCACAGCCTCAGAACAGGCGGACAAGTTATGGAACAGCGGTCTTTATAACTTCTGGTAGGGAAGCCTGTTCAATCTCCCACCATTTGCTGGGTGAGTTCACAACCCCCCACTGGGAAATGTGTGTAAGCATCACGCCTCATAGTATTTTATAATGGATGGAGAGGCTAGTTGTCGTTCAGTATCTGTGAAATGTTATTATATAATTTGACCCCAAAGTGTGTGACATAGTTGTCTGTCCAGGTAAATTTATATTGGTCTTTTAGTCATTGGATATAGCATTGGGGAAAGCCCCAAGAATAGACCTCCGTTTTAGAGAGGTTTAATTTATAGAAAGAGTTGTTCCCAAAAGATTCTAGAATTTCCATAAGTCTGGGTATAGTTTTTGCAGGTTGTGCTGAAAACACAGTGATGTTGTCAGCGAATCATGCGATCTTATGCATCGTACCATGTAGGATAATTCCCTCTAGTCTTCTGTCTACCCGAATATGTTCCGCCAGCGGCTCGATGGCTAGGGCAAAAAGTAAAAGTGGACAGGAGGCATCCCTGTCTAGTACCACTGGACTCCAGAAAGAGTCTAGTGGTACTAGACAGGGATGCCCCCTGTCCACTTTTACTTTTGGAAGCCTTGCTGTATTTGTGGCGTAAAGTGCCTGAATGGCTAGGAGAATCTCAGGTGGGAATTTAAAGGTTTCTAGAACTTTCCATAGGTAATCCCATCTGACCCTATCAAAGGCCTTCTCAGCATCTGATGACTGAGAAGGACTTTTTCAGTCTTGTGGCTTTGCAAGGGATATTGAGGAGGTTGTCTGGTGTTATCTGAATCCTCACGGTTTGGAACAAAGCCCACTTGGTTAGGGTTATTGATATGGGGTAGGAGCCGAGAAAAGCGATTTGCTAGTAGTTTGGAGTAGATTTTGATGTCTATGTTAATGAGGGAAATAATCCTATAGTTAGAACACATTAAGGGGTCTTTGTTTGGTTTAGGAATTGTGATGATTGTGGCTTCCAGAAACTCCTTATGGAAGCTACCTTCCACTTTGGCTAAATTGTACAGTCTGAGGAGAAGGGGGGATCATTTGTGGATATAGGTTTTGTAAAAGTGGGCTGAGTAGCCATCAAGTCCCAAGGCTTTGAATGGCTTCAGGTTCCTTATTACACTCTTTATCTCATTCAGGGAGAAGGGGGAGGACATGAAGTCATGCTGCTCTGTTGAGAGGGTAGGGATATTTAAGGAGTTCAAGATTGCATAAACTGTGTCTAGGGGTGTCAGGTTTGGGTGTTCGGATTGTTAAATTTTATATAAATTTGAATAGTATGCAGCAAAGATTTTGCCAATCTGAAAGGGGAGCCTAAGGGTTTTGCCTGCTGTCGGATCTGATGTATTTGGGTGATGTTGGAACGATGGTGTAGTTTGTTGGCTAGTAAGGTATCAGCCTTGTTACTTTTTTTTTTTTTTTAAACTTTTATTTATACCACATGAGGGAGAAATAGGCACAAAGAAATGGAAAAAACAATAACAGCATTGAAATGCAGTACATACAAAGAAAGTAAGTACATCACAACCCATACAGGGCTTGGACCCTGGCATCATATAAAGAAAGTCCATTGAGTGTGACTTAATAGTCCTGCATCAGGGTGTCTTGGGAGTCAAAGTTCATGCCTCTTCTCCTCACCTTTTTCCTCATTTCCTTTTAAATATTTACAATAAACAACAACAATAAACAAAGAAAAATAAAACAAAAATAAAAAGAAAAACTATAACAATCAAAGAAATAAATAAGAAAATAAAGGGAGAAGGGGGGTTATACCATCAGAGACTGTGGTATCCCCTACTTACCCGGAGCTCCCCTGGACCGCCAGCCGTATCTTAGTGTACTGAAGTAATAGGTGTAAGGGGCAAATTATGGTGGAATGTACCTATCTATTGTGTGACTACGTTAGAAAAACACCACTTTCCCCTATGGTTTTCCTTCAGGATGAAATCACTGCTTCTAAACGGATATAGGACACGTTCCCTGACAGCGTCAGGTAGGTGTAGTAGATAAGGTTCCCATTTCTTTATATACTTAGCTATCCTTTGTTCAACGTTCCCCCTAACATCCGCTTGTTCTATGAGCATCTGTGTGTGTATCTTGGTAAGTAGCTTTTGAAGAGGTGGAGATGAACTATCTGCCCAGTGTTGTAGGATCATTTGTTTTGCAGTCAAAATAGACACAGAAACAAAAGTATCATGGGGGCTGACATTATGTTCTGGGAGTAGAAACAGGACTCTTTGTGCCGAAAGGAAAACTCGAGTTTTGGCGACTTTAGATAGCCAGTAGGTTAGTTTACCCCAGAACCATTGTAGCTTAGGGCAGTCCCAAAATAGGTGAATCCAGTCAGGACTCGCATGGTTACATTTAACACATACATCTTGTGCTCCCGGGATCCATTTGGCCCTGAGAGCCGGAGTAATGTAAGCTTGTTGCAAAATTTTGGTATGCGTCTCTCTTAGGTTTGCTGATAATGTAGTAGATCTAACTTCTGTTAAACTGTTTAGAAGCCCTTCGCCATCAATCTGTATGTTTCTACATCTGGACCACCTTGATGCTAGTTTTTGGGTGGTAAGGGTGTCAAAGTGCCTGAGTACTAGGTTATATGTGTTTGCCAGCTTGTAGGAACCCTGTTTAGCCAGTGAGCATAGTGCAGTCAAATTATTGTTTTCTGTGTATCAGCCTTGTTACTTTTATAGTAAATAATTTGCTACAGTTTAAAAAAGGTTATTTTGTGTCCTACATAGTTCTAGTTGGCAGATGTGGTTTTTGAGGTCTGTGATTTGGGCCATGATGTGTGGGGTAGGGGTGGAGTGGTTTAGGGATTTAAGAGTTCAGAGTTTGCAGTGGGCTTGGTTTAGGGTGAGGCCTGCTTTCTTTTTCAGGTGAGCCTGTTTACGAATGAAGTATCCTCTGATCGCAGCCTTAATTGCCCCCCATAGGGTGTCATCTCTAGTGAGTGAGTTGTCATTTATCTGTATGAGTTGGATGAAGTATTTTCTCAGCTCTTCACGAAAGGGTATATTGTGCAGCAGGCGCCAGGTCATTTTGGGTCTGTATGTGTCTGTTGAATGTAATTTATCAGTTACTTGGTCATGGTCTGACTAGGGGGAGAGCAGTATTTCAGTTTGCTTGATTAAGTCTAAGGAGTCAGCTAGGCAAAATATGTGGTCCAGTCCTGAGTACGTTTTGTGTGGATGGGAGTAGTGAGTGTAGTCTCTATTATTGGGGTGTAAGGATCTCCAGACATCAAGGTATCCAAATTGGGCCATAATACCAAATTGGGCCATAATAGTTCTGAATTTGAGAGCTAAGTGTTCTGGTTGGGAACCTTGTTTGATTTGGCCAACTTAAAAACCTGTCTATGCTGCAGTCCCAGACCATGTTGAAATCTCCTGCAATGACAACTCTACCTATTTTAATTTTCTCTACTTGGTTTAGGGTTTTAGTTAGATATGCGGACTGATGAGAATTAAGCATATATTTTGAGGCCAGGGTGTAGACTTTATGATCTAGTTTGCATACAAGGATCACATATCTGACCTGAGGGTCCATAACCACCTGAATCTGTTCATATGCTAATCGTTTATGAATTAAGATGGCTGTGTCTCTAGCTTTCTTAGAGAATGGAGCATGTTCAATAACCGTGTAGGTTTTGGAATAGAATCTGAGGGGGTGGTCCTATTTCCAGTGCATTTCCTGTAGGAACTTGACATCAGGATTGTGAAATTTAAGTGAATGTACAAGTAAACTACGTTTGCATGGGGAGTTTAGGCCTCTTACATTATGCGTTAGTAGTTTCAATGTTTGTCATTCTGGGTTATCTGAGGTAAATAAAGTTCAAAATGGCTGCAGCCTAGGCAGAGATATGGGGGAGAGGGGTAGGGTAAGAGAATGGTAGTAGAAGGATTTATGTGATGTTTGTTAAAGATAGAATCAGTAACTTGTGGTGGAAATAGTCTACCTTGGTGGAAACCTGATGTAGGCTACCTTTGGGGGGGAGTATAAGTGCAACAAGAAACAAGGTTAGAGGCTGGAGATGCCAGCCCTTCTCCGGTGCAATATTAAACATTATTAACATTAGAACTTTGTTAAATAACCTTAAGTTAGTATAAATACTATGACTGTGTCTGAGCTAGTACCCTGCATTGCAGGTGGGCACACATATCTTTTAAAAGAAGTTAGCCCAGCCACATGGGAGTTTTCCTAAAACATGGCAGTGTGGACCCTAGTTTCAGGGTGGTAAGGGGTCAGGCAGAAAAGTGTCCTGGGCCTCTTTACTCTTTGTTCCCTTGCTTTCCACTCGGGCCGATACTCAGAGTTTGGGTTGTGAGAAGATTTGGGCAGACCCCAGAGTGTGAGGAGGGCTATACCCTGAGATAAGGTGGATATAATGTGTGTTTGGTTGTCCTTGGTGATTTTTGTGGGAAATCCCCACCTGTATTTAATGTTGGCTTTGCGGAGGACAGAGGTGATGGTTTGAATAGTCTATGATGCTGCAGAGTGTGTGCTGATAAATCAGGCAATATCTGAATGTCGCTGAATTTCTCTGGCATAGTTGGTTTCTTGAAGGCGGCTTGCATCAATCTATCTTTGTAGGTAAAGCTATGAAAACAAACTATCACATCTCATGGTTTATCTTGAGAGACAGTCCTTGGGTGTAGCACCCTATGTGCTCTTTCCATAGTAGTAGTGACACCGTCTTGTGTGCCCAAAAGTTCTTTAAATAGTGCAATGAGATAGCCTTGCAGGTCTGTAGGTGATACACTATCAGGGATGCCTTTGAAGCGGATGTTATTCCTGCGGGCTCTGTCTTTGATGTCAGCCATTTTGAATTCAAACATTCAGTGTGGGAAAGAAGATTAGTTTAATCTGTGGCTATATCTTCTTGTCTTCGCTCGAGCGCATCCACCCTCTCCCCTATTTCTGAGATATCTTTTCGTAACTCAGGCAAGCTGCGCTGAATCTTCTGGGCTATCGAGCATGACTGAGCAGCCAGAATTTTCTTTAGAGTGGATTCAGTGATGAAGTGTTGGGACAGAATGGATGAGTGTGTACTAGAATGTGATTCCTCGTCCAGTGATTCTGGATCACTTAGGTCTTTGTTGGTCCCTTCTTTATGATCTTTAACGGGTTAGTAGAAGTGGTCAAAGACGATCTTCTTAATGTTGTTTGGGGTCTTAGGATGTTTTCTGGAGGAGTGAGGCATGTTGGGCAGCACATTTTTTAGAGTTGATTCCAAGAGCAACTGTTGTGGAGTGCAATGAGTATCGAAAGAGCCTCAGACACCAGACTTAGGTGGCTTAGTCCCTGCCACATGGGATAAGGGGAGCCAATGGGCACCAGAGAGATATCTCACAATTAATACAGAACAATCGTATGAAGAGCCATTTAGAGAAATGTGTTCAGCTGAAGGCCTGCCCTCTTTCCCCGGGGAATATGGGATACATCCTGTTACCAGGAGGAAAAAGGTCTATGGGAGGTGACCCGCTCAGACTTAGCAGAGCGGGAAAGGGGGGTGAGAGGGTAAGAACAGTCTCAGAGCACACGCACCTTAGCAAAACAAAACAACAATAGCAAGAATAATACACTATATAACCTTCAATGCTGTCAGTGACAAAATCTTATGCTAACTGGTGAATACAATGTGGTAGATGTTTCTCCCCCTCACCTCTGGGAAAAATAGATGCGGCCCGAAGGAAGGGAAAAATGGTAGCGGGGAGGTGACCAACCTGGGCAGGAAAGTGAGAGAAAGGACAGGTGCTGTAACAATAAGACAGGCCTGGTAATTAACATCAAGCAAGATAGCAAGAGAGAAACAAAACAAAGGGTAACCTAAGTGGCAGCTAATAACTAGGTTATCTCTAAGGTACTTCAGAGCAGTCTCTTAGGTACAGCAAGGAGTCCTTTCAGTGTTGGGGTGATCCCTAATAAATAATGATCACCAGTAAGGAGGTAGCAGGTTAGGCTTATCTTGGGGTCACTGGTAGTTCCAGTTGTTTTGGCTCTGTGGGATCAACTTGTTCTGGGGGTATGGGGAGATGCCAGTGGGTTGTGGGGGTCTTCAGGGTTAAATGTTGATGGTTTATAGGGTCTCACTCTGTATATGTACTCAGGGCTGTTATTCTGTGGGTGCTGCTGGGGTGGTATGTAAGTCCCACAGGGATTAATCTAGGTCTGAAAAGTAGGTGGAGGAGTGGATGCTTAATGTGGGGCTTCAAGAGAGTGTAGGTAAGCTGCCCCGCAGTTAAAGCATAAAAAGGCTTAGATCTCACCAAGTTGCAGGGTGCTTCACAAGCCATGTAGTGGTACGGTGTTGTGGGTGCCTAGATCAGTAGCTGGCGCAACTAAGATGGAAGTGGTCGACAGGCCACTTAATGGATGGGCCTAAGATACGCCCGGAATTTTTGTGGCTTTATTTCAGGCAGTTGGGCCTTTAAGTCAGTCTGGCGTGATGATCTCTGAAGGTCCCAGACCCGGTCAGGCTTGTTGGGGTGGTCATGAATGGACGGGTGATCTTGCAAGTACTTCTTATGAGGCTAGTTGCTCTGTTGGTGGTTCTGGGGGTATCAGTTTACTGGCGGGAAGATGGTGGCTTTTCGCACCACAAGGGAACCTTTGTATTATCTCCCAAAATGTTAAGGGATTTAATTCCCCCCAAAAACGCTCTATGGCACTACTAAATATGCATAAACAACGAGCAGATATCTTGTTTTTGCAGGAAACACATTTTCAGAAACATAAGGAACCCAAATATTTTGGCCCACATTTCACACAGTATTATCATAACTCATTTACACAAAAAAGAGGAGTGAGTATTTTAATAAATAAAAACATTGCATTCCAGCATATTCAAACATACAAAGATAAAGACAGGAGATTCCTGGGCATCTTTGGCCTATTGTATGGCACGCCTGTAACACTTATTAATATATACGCACCAAATGTTAAACATATACCATTCTTCCATATGTTGTTCCAAAAGATTGTGACTTTCACTAAAGGAATCATAATACTGGGAGGAGACTTTAATTTTCATATTCAACCATTACTAGACAGCTCCAATCCTACAACAAGAGTTTCCCAAAAACGGCACATCTTCTCTGGAAGATGTTAAGAGAACATAATCTTTATGACACTTGGCGATATTTTAATGAGGATAAACGGGATTATACTTTTTTCTCGGCCCCATTTAAAACATATATAGATTAATTTTTCACCAACCAGGCGGGACTAACATATATTTACAAATGGGGGTTGGGGAGCGCTACGACAGCTGTGAGTATGGACGTATCTAATTTTGACTGACTCGCCTCGTGTGTCTCAGCACGGGACTAACATATATATCAAACTCCCTAATTAACCCAACCTCATGGTCAGATCACTCAGCTATGCTGTTACAGTTAAAATGGCCAAACACTAGAAATACCAAATTCCACTGGAAGTTGAACGACTCCCTTCTGGGCACTGAGGAACTACGTGAAAAACTAACTAAGTCACTAACAGAATTCTTTGAAATTAATAACACCCCAAATATTGGTGATTTTACCCTATGGGAAACACACAAGTGCTATACAAGAGGAGAATTTTTAAAACATAAGGCCCAAAAACAAAACAATCACCACAAAATAACCTTGACCTCACCAAACAACTTTCAAACCTAGAATTTCAACATAAAAAGAAACCTTCCGACCCAGATACCTTAAAAAAAAACTACATACATGCAGATATAAATTAAAAGAATTACTAGCCCAAGAGCAACAAACAATAGCTCAAAATACAAACAATGATTCTTCTATGAAGGAAATAAAGCAGCGAAAATGATGGCCAGTTATTTAAAAACAAAAAAATTTAAATCCTTTATTCATGAATTAATCACCCCTTGTAAACAAAAAATACTCACAACCCATGATATTATTAAAAACAATTTAGAGACTACTACTCTAAGCTATACAATTTTACCACTACAGATAATCAATTAGACCTAGAAACAGATACTTCCACATACTTAGAAAACACCAACCTATCCACCCTAACTGAAGAACAAATGAAGGACCTAGATGTCCCAATAACCATGACAGAATTGAAGCAGGCTATAAAGGATTTAAAAGCAGACAAAAGCCCAGGCCCAGACAGATTTTCGGTACATTATTATCAAACCTTTAAAGACATCTTTTCCCCTTATCTTTTAGCACTTTTTAATAAAGTAGGCAATGACGACCCTTTTTCCCAAAACATGGTGGAAGCACAAATAACTGTTATACCTAAACTTGGTAAACCTCCTTCCACCCCATCTAATTTTAGACCTATATCCCTACTCAATGTGGATGTTAAATTATTTGCAAAAATATTAGCAATACGTATCAATAGAATGCTCCCACTATTAATGCACACCAACCAGGCAGGATTTCCACCAAACCGTGAAGCTAGAGCTAACACCATAAAAATAGTTAACCTTCTAGATTTTGCCACCCCAAAAAAAATACAAACTATATTTTTGTCAATTGATGCGGATAAAGCTTTTGACAGACTGTACTTGAACTTTTTGAAAGCAGTAATGTATAAATTTGGATTCTGAACATCCTTGATAGGGAAAATATTTGCATTGTATCATTCCCCCACACACAAATGATTCCTTATCATCAACCATTTGTTGATGGCTATTTGTAATGGCTATGGAAGCATTGTCAAAAAACATACACCAAAACCCAAACATTGCAGGCATCAACATCAACAATACAAGCTATAAAATGGCATTATATGCTGATTATATTATGCTCACCCTTACGCAACCAATTACTTCATTACATGCTCTCTCAACAGAATTCTCAAAATGTAGCAAACTCTCTTTTTTCTTAAAATTAATTAATCCAAATCAGAATTCCTTAGTTTAAATAACCCACAGCCCTTCACACAACAAATACAACAGACCTTTCATAATCAATACAAATCTACATCTATAAAATACCTAAGTATCCAAATCACATAAGATGAAGACAGATTATACAAATTAAACTTCCTACCACTATTACAAAATGTTAAACAGGAACTCCAAAAATGGGAACACAAATGCATATCTTGGTTAGGCTGTATAAATTCCATTAATATGATACTACCAAACATTTTATACATACTCCAGGCCCTACCCATACAACTACTCGAACACTGTATTTGCACTTTACAAAAATCCATAAACACATATATCTGGTCAAAACATATGGTTAGAGTCTCAATGAGAACTATGTATATGTCCAAAAAAAAGGAGGATTGGGGGTTCCCAACCTTGAGTATTATAAACTAGCTACCCACTTGGTTCATATTGTGGACTGGAGCAAAAATGAGAAAGACAAAGAATGGATAACACTACAGCGCTCAATGGTTAACTCCATTAACCTTGGTAGTGTCTGCTTGTCCCCAATATCATATAAAAAAATGCAGAAACCACATCTACCCTCACTATTAAAACACTCAGAGTATGGGAACACTTGACTAAGAAAGAATCGACTATTTCCTCAAATCCCTTCCCACTAAGTCCTAATGCTATAAGCCCAATTTTCAATAGTGGGCATAAAGTCACCTAAAATCAACCACGTTCAGTACATACTCTAATTCCCTACTATGCTGTTTTAGACAACGGAAGGCTACGCCCTAGGATAGACTTACTAAAACTTAACATACAACACTTTGGGAGGAATATATTTATTCTAATAACTGTTAATATTACTCTATCAAACAGATGTAAAGCCGCCTAATTTTCAAATCTTGTACCAACATCTTGTATTTATTATGATTGAATTTCATTGAAACTATGCTTTTATTGTATTGCTGAAACTGTTCAATAAAAAAAAAAAAAAAAATGAATTTTCATAACAAGCTTGAAGTAACCATAGGTCTAATCATACAGTATCTACAATATAGCTTAAATGAAAAAAGACATGAATTTCTAAAGATCTGCAAGAACAAATGCCATATTTTCATAAATTTCAGGAGAATAATATAACAAACTTCTAAGCTAGGCTTTAATAGCTAAATAACTGAACATAGCCAAAATAAAACATGGCTTCATGCAGCAAAAAGGATGTTATATAAATGCTACGTTATACACTGTTTGAGACCCCAGGCCCTCCTATTTACAAGACAGGCATTTAAACAAAAACCCTTTGTTCACTGAAGAAATGCTTCAAAACTGAAAAGTAAAATGTATAATTTGTGTAAGCTCCTTAAAGATGTTCTATCAAACTCTTCTGTTTTAAATAAACAAGCTAAGTATCTGAAAGTAATTTAAAACATATTCAAATTATGTCATTTTAAAGGCTTTATTAATGAGAAAAATGTATACTTGCTTTCAGCAACACAAACAGATATTAGGTAAAGAGCTTTTGTTTTCTGAACAACTGTTTATGTGCAAAAACAAACCTACAAAATATAATAACTGAAACACATAGCATAAACATTAAGGGGTAGATTACGAGTGGTGTGCTGTTTCGCAAGAGAGAAAAGGGTATTATTGTGAATCCTTGCGCGCACCAGAAGTATCATGCGTATTACAGGTTGAAAGTAAAAGCTGTTTACACATGTCGCAGGAGTAAACGCGCGTCGGGATAGCACATCCTCACAGCTCTGGTTAACTGTTTTGCAAAACAAAAAAGTGACACAAAACATAGGAAAAATACATTTAAAATTACAGTTACACTCATAATAACACTATCTAATAAAAAATATTTATATATATATATATGATCGCAACAATAAGAATATATTTACAAAGATAGTTAAAGGACTTGGTTGACAATGTGGTGCATATGCGTAATTGAATGAATTTAAATGTATAATTGAAATTCGATACGAATGAATATTT
The DNA here is from genome assembly GCF_027579735.1 of Bombina bombina. Lineage (NCBI taxonomy): Eukaryota > Metazoa > Chordata > Amphibia > Anura > Bombinatoridae > Bombina > Bombina bombina. The sequence goes on along the minus strand of NC_069499.1, from coordinate 799,123,353 downwards.
ACAAATTATCATAATAGGCTGATGAGCCTACTAATAATGTTATGTAATAAATAAATAAACAATGGAACCACCCCAGGATTCAAACTCATGACTCCATAGCAAAAGGTCAACAACAACTCCACTAAGCCGCTAAGACTACACAGATAATGTGCTACAGTATGAAATTCATAATGAGCCTGAGTTCGAATCGCACTTGCAAAAAGACTCCATCTAGGGGAGCTAATTCACAAGCGGAAATGCAAAGTACCACTCCACTCATAATCTAGTCCTATGTTTGTACATTAATGTAATATTTATTGTAGTAGCTTACAAAGGGATAGCTTGGATATATTATATAGTATAATAGCTTGCAATGTTATAAGCTTACGCAGTATAATAGCTTACAACTAATTCAGCTGAAAGGGGCTGACAAAAGAGTGCAAATATAGCACTCACAATGTTTAATTGTATTTAGGTAAGTGAGCAAAGTATGAAAATATTTAAAACTTAACTTTTATTAAAGTATAGAAAAAATAAAGAAATGTAATGTTAAAAAGTGCAAATGCTTCTCCTAATTACAGAGTGTAATTATAAGTATTTTAAGAGGTTATTCTAATTATTTCAGAGGATTCCCATGATTTATTTTCCACCAAGCTGTAAGCATAAAGGTGGCCAAAACTCGTAAGGAATATGATTGAATCAATTATTACCTCTTAATACCGAATAAAATATTTTACCTCTTAATACCGATAAATTATTGTTACCTTTTAATACTGAATATATTATATTAAGGAGCGAGCATTGCTATTTAAAAAAAGAGAGAAACAGAGACGCCACTGATGCGTTTCGCTATTGGGGCTTTGTCAAAGGGCCTTTGACAAAGTCACAACGGCAAAATATGTCAGTTTAATAACTTGCAAAGGCATAGTTTGTACATGTTCATACAGCACCATTGCCTCTAATGTGCTCTTGTACACACACACACCTCTTTTTGACAGAGGTCACGTGTTTAGTTTTTTTCTGTGCACAGCTTTTTTCAGGGCTCACCATTTCTCTTTATGAAGTGGGGGACAATCCAGCTGTGTGGGTGGTAGGTGGGAAAATCAGAGCACACAGCACATTTATACAAATACAGCCCCCACATAGTCTCTTCCTGTTCATTCAGATGCCGGCACTTAGCCACTCCACCCGTCACGGAGCTGTATTGTAAGGTAAGTGAAAACTGCAACATTCTGCAGACAGTCTGTGATCTATGTGAGTCTCATACTCAGATCTGCATTCTTAGTTAAAGGGACAGTCTACCATAGAATTGTTATTGTTTTAAAAGATAGATAATCCCTTTATTACCCATTCCCCAGTTTTGCATAACCAGCACAGTTATATTAATGTACTTTTTACCTCTGTGATTACCTTGTATCTAGGAACCTTCTTCCAGCCCCCTGATCACATGACTGTGACTGTTTATTATCTATTGTCTTAACTGTGGCATTGTTTTGTGCTATATCTTAAATAACTAGGGATGGGCGAATGTGTTTATATCCGAATTCGAATGTTAAAACTAATGTTATTGTAGAAATTCGATTTACATAATAGAATGTTGATAAGAACGAATATTCTTAAAAATTCGATTTTCAAATGTTATTTACAGTTTTCGAATGTCACATTCGAATTCGAATGTTACATTCGAATATCACATTCGAATTCGAATATTACATTTATAAAACACAATTGTAGACTAGAAACACTATTTTGAATGTCACATTTGAATCGAATATCACATTCGAATCGAATGTCACATTCGAATTCTAATATTACATTTATAAAACACAGTATTAGACAAGAAATACTATTTCGAATTTGAATGTCACATTCGAATCGAATATCACATTTGAATCGAAAATCACATTTAAAACACAGTATTAGACTAGAAATACTATTTCAAATTCGAATGTGACATATTACATTTATTAACCACAGTTGTAGACTAGAAATACTATTTCAAATTTGAATGTCACATTCGAATTCGAATGTCACATTCAAATTCGAATATTACATTTCGAAATTGAATGAATACATAGCTAAACATTCTATTATTCGAACAAATATTTTCGAATCTTATTGAAAAATTCAAAAACGAAAATTTGAAAATAGAATGTTAGAATGTTATATAAACATTCAAAATTCGATTTGAACGAACAAATGTATCAAAAATTTGTTTTAAATTTCGAATTTTTAGAAACATTCGCCCATCCCTATAAATAACCCCCTGTGCCTGAACACAGTGTTATCTATATGGCCCATGTGTACTTTGTCTCTTTGTGTTGAAAAGAGATTTAAAAAGCATGTGATAAGAGGCAGCCCTCAAAGGCTTAGAAATTAGCATATGAGCCTACCTATATTTAGTTTGAACTAAGAATACCAAGAGAAAAAGCAAATTTGATGATAAAAGTAAATTGGAAAGTTGATTAAAATTTAAAGTCCTATCTGAATAATGAAAGTTTAATTTATACTAGACTGTCCCGTTAACCAATATATTGTGATTCAGAGGAGGACTGGGCCGAGGGGCTGAGGGGCAGAGAAGCTTCCCTCCCAACAAGTATCAAAGCCTGTGTATAGCAGGAGAAAGCACTAGTCTGTTTAAACGAACATGAAACCCATATTTCATCATGATTCAGATAGATCATACAATTGTCCAATTTACTTCTATGATCTGTTTTGCTTCATTCTCTTGGTATCCTTTATTGAAGGAGCAGCAATGCACTAATGGAAGCTATCTATATATATATGTGTAGCTACCAATCAGCAGCTTGCTCTCAGCTGCTGAGCCTACCTATGTATGGTTTTCAACAAAGGATGCCAAGAAAACAAAGCAAATTATATAATAGAAGTAAATTGAAAATTTGTTTAAAATCGTATGCTCTATCTTAATTGTGAAATACATTTTTTGGATTTAATTTCCTTTTAACCAAGTGCTCTCCTGACCCTAATGGGAAGAGAGTGAGACTAAAGATTACACACAGTAGCAGGGGAGACACATTCAGATCAGACTGAAAATGTGGCAAACAGAAGCACATGATGATGTGCAGATACTACGATCTCCTTCACGTCAAAACACTGATATCTAATCTCTGTGATTGGCCGGCTGCCCTCCTGATATCTTGGGAGAAACAGATTAAACTAACTATTGCCCTTAATGATTACTGAAGTACACAGAGTAGCAGTATACATAAAGATATTTAATTTCTTGTTTTGATCTAATGTCTGTGCACTCTTTTTTCCTGAGTACTACGCCCTTTACATAGTTTTCTGAAGCAAAATTATATTTTTAAAACTCTTTTTGAGTAAATCTTATGTTCTTGATTTGTATAGTGTATGCATACTTTGTTTTTATTTTAGGAGGGAGTGGGTATATATATATGCACTAGTATATACACATACTGTCACTGGAAGGGTAGTGGAGGGAAGGTATTTAGGACCCAGGATCCTTCATAGTCCCTATCTACTTACCTCTATCTAATTAATTGATTAAAGGGACAGTCTACACCAGAAATGTTGTTTAAAAAGAAAGATAATCCCTTTATTACCCATTCCCCAGTTTTGCATAATCAACACAGTTATAATAATACATATTTTACCTCTGTAATTACCTTGTATCTAAGCTTCTGCAAACTGCCCCCTTATCTCAGTTCTTTTGACAGACTTACATTTTAGCCATTCATTGCTTACTCCTAGGTCACTTCATGTGCATGAGCTCAATGGTATCTATATGAAACACATGAACTAATGCCCTCTAGTGGTCAAAATGCATTCAGATTAGAGGCAGTCTTAAAGGTCTAAGAAATTAGCATATGAACGTACTAGATTAAGGTTCCAACTAAGAATACCAAGAGAACAAAGCAAAATTGGTGATAAAGGTAAATTGGAACATTGTTTAAAATTACATGCCCTATCTGAATCATGAAAGTTTTTTTTGGACTTGACCCTTTAACAGCAGCTCAATTCTCAGACTGATGATTCCTAGGCAGAGAATGTTTGTTTTACCTGCTGAGGGCAGGACAGCAGTGAGCAGGGAAAACTTATCTGAGAAAACAGTAATCAGAAATGTTGGTGAAAACTGTTAAATTGTTTGTTAAGTTGTTCCAACTGGGATGGTTAGGAATTATACATGTTTAGCTAGCACTCTAAAAGACCCAGGTTTTTGTTTGTAGTTGTTTTTTAAATTGCATGTAAATTGTGGCATGTGTTTATTTTTTAAATATAAACTGCTCTTTTCTGCAACTTCAAGTCTGTGAATGTTTATACCCTAGTGGCCTGTGTTGCTTTGCCCGAAAATAGGTTTCCTGTGTGATTGCTGTATCACAATATAGGTGCCAATGTTGGTACAACACTAAGGGCTAGATTATAAGTGGAGCGTAAAATACAGCTTCTGCAAAAGCGATATTTACACTCCGGGTGCAATTTCACAGAAGCTTGACGCTCACGAGAGGGCACTTCCATAGGATCCAATGGGAGCCTCATTCTCATGCTGTGAGACACAGCATGATAACTAGCCCAGACAAGGGGGTAAATCATGCAGTGATGGGCAGCAAATATAAATATTGTTGTAGCCCCATGTCTTAGTTGAGAGCCCAGAAAGCCTGTGAGGATTTGTCCCACAGCCAGGCCCAGGATTATAGCAGGCGGAAAAATGAAATTGCCACCCGCATGGGAGTCACACCAGCAATTTGTGCCCAAAAAGTTTAATAAATGGACTTATGATGGGGCGAAAGCCCAAAGGGTGCAAATGTATGACTTGTTTACACCTGCAAAGAAATGGTTACAGCCATAGTTTAACTCAGCTACAAAGGTTGGGGAGATACTTATGATGGATCTCCATCTTGGGATTCTGCCAACAGGACTTCAGGAGTGGGTCAGCCAAGGGGACCCAAAGGACCCAGAAGGAATGATGTGCTTGGTTGAACAATATTTTACTGCTAAGGACCTGCACAGTATTGATCTTCAACCTTACTCAAGATGTCCTAATAACAGGACAAATGAAAGGACTGGGAAAAAATGGATCAGTGGGAGGATAAAGTCCTGTACAGTTTGTTTAAAAAAAAAAGGTTTCTCCACAGTTTCAGGGAAAACATGCTATTAAACATGAAATCATTACTGAACCAGGGAAAATGGTTAAATTGAACTCTTTACTAGTGATGTCGCGAATAGTTGGCCGGCGAATAGTTCCCGGCGAGCATAGCATGTTCGCGTTCACCGCGGCGGGCGAACATATGCGATGTTCGATCCGCCCCCTATTCGTCATCATTGAGTAATACTTTGACCCTGTATCTCACAGTCAGCAGGCACATTCCAGCCAATCAGCAGCAGACCGTCACTCCCAGACCCTCCTACCTCCTGTACAGCATCCATTTTAGATTCATTCGGAAGCTGCATTGTTAGTGAGAGGAGGGACAGTGTAGCTGCTGCTGATTGAATAGGGAAATCGATAGCTAGGCTAGTGCATTCAGTGTCCACTACAGTCCTGAAGCACTCATCTGATCTCTGCTGTAAGGACAGCACCCCTTTTTAGGGCTCGAACATCTGCTTTTTTTTTTTTCCCTGTGTAAACTAATTGCAGTTGCCTGCCTGCCAGCGTGTGTGTCAGGCTCACAGCGTATACTGTGCCCATTTGCCCAGTGCCACCACTCATATCTGGTGTAACAGTAGTGTAGATTTAAAAAAAAAAACACTTTTTTGACAGTGTTAAATAATAGCAGTCAGTTTCCTTCACACGTGTGCGTTTCAGTGCCTGCCTGCCAGGGCACAGTGTCACCCCAGTGCAACTCATATCTGGTGTAACAGTAGTGTAGATTTTAAAAAACAACACTTTTTTGACTGTGTTAAATAATAGCAGTCAGTTTCCTTCACACGTGTGCGTTTCAGTGCCTGCCTGCCAGGGCACAGTGTCACCCAAGTGCAACTCATATCTGGTGTAACAGTAGTGTAGATTTAAAAAAAAAACACTTTTTTGACTGTGTTAAATTATAGCAGTCAGTTTCCTTCACACATGTGCGTTTCAGTGCCTGCCTGCCAGGGCACAGTGTCACCCCAGTGCAACTCATATCTTGTGTAACAGTAGTGTAGATTTAAAAAAAAACAACACTTTTTTGACTGTGTTAAATAATAGCAGTCAGTTTCCTTCACACGTGTGCGTTTCAGTGCCTGCCTGCCAGGGCACAGTGTCACCCCAGTGCAACTCATATCTTGTGTAACAGTAGTGTAGATTTAAAAAAAAACAAAAACACTTTTTTGACTGTGTTAAATAATAGCAGTCAGTTTCCTTCAAACGTGTGCGTTTCAGTGCCTGCCTGCCAGGGCACAGTGTCTCCCCAGTGCAACTCATATCTGGTGTAACAGTAGTGTAGATTTAAAAAAAAAAAACTTTTTTGACTGTGTTAAATAATAGCAGTCAGTTTCCTTCACACATGTGCGTTTCAGTGCCTGCCTGCCTGCCAGGACACAGTGTCACCCCAGTGCAACTCATATCTGGTGTAACAGTAGTGTAGATTTAAAAAAAAAAAAACACTTTTTTGACAGTGTTAAATAATAGCAGTCAGTTTCCTTCACACGTGTGCGTTTCAGTGCCTGCCTGCCAGGGCACAGTGTCACCCCAGTGCAACTCATATCTGGTGTAACAGTAGTGTACATTTAAAAAAAAAACAACACTTTTTTGACTGTGTTAAATAATAGCAGTCAGTTTCCTTCACACGTGTGCGTTTCAGTGCCTGCCTGCCAGGGCACAGTGTCTCCCCAGTGCAACTCATATCTGGTGTAACAGTAGTGTAGATTTAAAAAAAAAAACTTTTTTGACTGTGTTAAATAATAGCAGTCAGTTTCCTTCACACGTGTGCGTTTCAGTGCCTGCCAGGGCACAGTGTCACCCCAGTGCAACTCATATCTGGTGTAACAGTAGTGTAGATTTAAAAAAAAAAAACTTTTTTGACAGTGTTATATAATAGCAGTCAGTTTCCTTCACACGTGTGCGTTTCAGTGCCTGCCTGCCAGGGCACAGTGTCACCCCAGTGCAACTCATATCTGGTGTAACAGTAGTGTACATTTAAAAAAAAACAACACTTTTTTGACTGTGTTAAATAATAGCAGTCAGTTTCCTACACACGTGTGCGTTTCAGTGCCTGCCTGCCAGGGCACAGTGTCACCCCAGTGCCACCACTCATATCTGGTGTAACAGTAGTGTAGATTTAAAAAAAAAAAAAAACACTTTTTTGACTGTGTTAAATAATAGCAGTACAAAAATGTGTGTGGCAAACAAATAGATGTTAACAAAAAACAAATATGCTCAACACAATGTGCTAAAAAAACAATACTCTCCTTGTTAAATGAAGTGACCGCTGCCCTTCCTCAGTCTCTCCCCAAGGACTGTATAAGCAATAGACAAAACGAAATAGATGGCGCTGGTCTTGCAGAATAGTTAGTTTCTAATGATAGATAGAAATGGACTTGATGTGCAAGTTAAATCTGTTGCAATAATGTGCAATATACTCACTCCTTAAGTAATGTGAGTCCTGCTTCCAAAGGAAACAACAAGGTGGTTTTCAACAGGGCTGGAAAAGGATTAGAACCTTATCAGCAGTAAAGTAATAACTTAAGTTGAAAAAACAAGTAGTAACTTACTTATCCAAAAAAGCAAGTCCGGCTCGTCACAGAGAAAGTAATTCAAATATAAGAGATAAAAAAAGGGGTTTATTGTAGCTCTACGCGTTTCAACGCTCAAGCGTCTTTTTCAAGAGCAGTAAAAGACAATAAAAACAAGTAACAGTTTGTATGTTAAATAATAGCAGTCAGTTTCCTACACACGTGTGCGTTTCAGTGCCTGCCTGCCAGGGCACAGTGTCACCCCAGTGCAACTCATATCTGGTGTAACAGTAGTGTACATTTAAAAAAAGCAACACTTTTTTGACTGTGTTAAATAATAGCAGTCAGTTTCCTTCACACGTGTGCGTTTCAGTGCCTGCCTGCCAGGGCACAGTGTCTCCCCAGTGCAACTCATATCTGGTGTAACAGTAGTGTAGATTTAAAAAAAAAAAAAAACTTTTTTGACTGTGTTAAATAATAGCAGTCAGTTTCCTTCACACATGTGCGTTTCAGTGCCTGCCTGCCAGGGCACAGTGCCACCCCAGTGCAACTCATATCTGGGGCGCGATCCGATATAGATCGCAGTTTGTGGCGCAAGCGAGGGAACCGGCGTCGCCCGCAGTTTCAGCTCGCAACTCAAGCTATCCCATATAAGTCGCCGTCAGATGCTAACGTGCTGTAAGTCTGACAAACCAGCGATGTCCAGAAATCTGCGCAAGTACAAATTTCTGGCGTCGCCAGTGACTTGCGGCACGTTAGAAACTGCCGGCGCCTATAAAACTGACTAAAGTCTAAAACACCCGCACTGTCTAACACGCCTCCTAAACATAGCCCGACAAGTCTAACACGCCTCCCTAACATAGCCCGACACGTCTAACCCTCTATCCGCTATCCCCCCTCACTATCCTAACAATAAAAAAGCTATTAACCCCTAAACCACCGCTCCCGTACCCCGCCGCAACCTAATAAAGTTATTAACCCCTAAACCGCCGCTCCCGTACCCCGCCGCCAGCTATATTATATCTATAACCCCCTAAAGTGAGCCCCTAACACCGCCGCCATCTATATTAAAATTATTAACCCCTAATGTAAGCCCCTTACACCGCCGCCATCTCTATTAAAATGATTAACCCCTTATTTAATCTACCTACCCCGCCGCCAGCTATGTTATCTATATTAACCCTAAGTATATTATAGTTAATATAGGTATTACATTATATATATTAACTATATTAACCCTAATTATATTAGGGTTAATATAGTTAATATAGTTACTATAGTATTTATATTAACTATATTAACTCTATCTAACCCTAACACCCCTAACTAAATTTATATTAAATTAATCTAATTCATTTATAAACTAAAATATTCCTATTTAAATCTAAATACTTACCTATAAAATAAACCCTAAGATAGCTACAATATAATTAATAATTACATTGTAGCTATGTTAGGGTTAATATTTATTTTACAGGTAAATTGAGCTCGCATTCTATTGGCTGATCGGAACAGCCAATAGAATGCAAGCTCAATCTGATTGGCTGATTGGATCAGCCAATCGGATTGAACTTGAATCTGATTGGCTGATTCAATCAGCCAATCAGATATTTATAACTTAATTCCGATTGGCTGATAGAATCCTATCAGCCAATCGGAATTCGGCGGACGCCATCTTGGATGACGTCATTTAAAGGTACCTCATTCCAAGTTCAGTAGTCGTCCGGGATGGATGCTCCGCGGCGGCAGAGCGAAGAAAGAAGATTGAAGATGCCGCCGGAAGAATGAAGACTTTGCTGCCGCTTGGAGGAAGACGTCGCCGGAGGAAGAATTCTTCTTTGCCGCTTGGAGGAAGACATCGCTGGAGGAAGAATTCTTCTTTGCCGCTTGGAGGAAGACATCGCCCGGATCGGATCAGGAGTTCGGCCCGGTGTGGTGAAGACAAGGTAGGGAGATCTTCAGGGGGGGTAGTGTTAGGCTTTTTTAAGGGGGGTTTGGGTGGTTTTAGAATAGGGGTATGTGGGTGGTGGGTTGTAATGGGGGGGGGTATTGTATTTGTATGCAAAAGAGCTGAATTCTTTGGGGCATGCCCCACAAAAGGCCCATTTAAGGGCTGGTAAGGTAAAGAGCTTTGAAATTTGTTTAATTTAGAATAGGGCAGGGAATTTTTTTTATTTTGGGGGTTTATTATTTTATTAGGGGGCTTAGAATAGGTGTAATTAGCTTAAAAATCTTGTAATCTTTTTTTATTTTTTGTAATTTAGTGTTTGTTTGTTTTTGTAATTTAGTTTAGTTAATTTAATTGTATTTTTAGATAGATGTTTGTAGTTTATTTAATTTATTGATAGTGTAGGTGTATTTGTAACTTAGGTTAGGATTTATTTTACAGGTAATTGGGTAATTATTTTAACTAGGTAGATATTAAATAGTTAATAACTATTTAATAGCTATTATACCTAGTTAAAATAATTAACAATTTACCTGTAAAATAAATATTAACCCTAACATAGCTACAATGTAATTATTAATTATATTGTAGCTATCTTAGGGTTTATTTTATAGGTAAGTATTTAGATTTAAATAGGAATATTTTAGTTTATAAATGAATTAGATTAATTTAATATAAATTTAGTTAGGGGTGTTAGGGTTAGATAGAGTTAATATAGTTAATATAAATACTATAGTAACTATATTAACTATATTAACCCTAATATAATTAGGGTTAATATAGTTAATATATATATAATGTAATACCTATATTAACTATAATATGCTTAGGGTTAATATAGATAACATAGCTGGCGGCGGGGTAGGTAGATTAAATAAGGGGTTAATCATTTTAATAGAGATGGTGGCGGTGTAAGGGGCTTACATTAGGGGTTAATAATATTAATATAGCTGGCGGCGGTATAGGGGGATTAGATTAGGGGTTAATAATTTTTATATAGGTGGCGGCGGTGTAAGGGGTCAGATTAGGCGATAGATAAGGTAGATGACAGCGGTGTAAGGGGTTCTAATTAGGGGATAGATAAGGTAGATGGCGGCAGTTTTAGGGGCTCACAGTAGGGGGTTAGTTTATGTAGATGGCGGCGGGGTCCGGGAGCGGCGGTTTAGGGGTTAATAATTTTATTAGGGATTTCGGGGGGGGGGGGGATCGCGGTTGACAGGTAGATAGACATTGCGCATGCGTTAGGTGTTAGGTTTATTTTAGCAGATCGCGGTTGACAGGGAGATAGACATTGCGCATGCGTTAGGTGTTAGGTTTATTTTAGCAGCCAGTTTAGGGAGTTACGGGGCTCCAATAGTCAGCGTAAGGCTTCTTACGGCTGCTTTTTGTGGCGAGGTGAAAATGGAGTAAGTTTTCTCCATTTTCGCCACGTAAGTCCTTACGCTGCATATTGGATACCAAACTGCGCGGGTTTGGTATACCTGCCTATGGCCCAAAAAACTACGGGCGACAGCAGAAATATATGCGCGTAACTTCTAGGTTACACCGTATATGTGATACCAAACCCGCGCAAATATTGGCGTCGCCGGCTTTTGCGGGCGACGATTTTTATCGGATGGACCCCCTGGTGTAACAGTAATGTACATTTAAAAAAAACAACACTTTTTTGACAGTGTTAAATAATAGCAGTCAGTTTCCTTCACACGTGTGCGTTTCAGTGCCTGCCTGCCAGGGCACAGTGTCACCCCAGTGCAACTCATATCTGGTATAACAGTAGTGTAGATTTAAAAAAAAAAACACTTTTTTGACTGTGTTAAATAATAGCAGTCAGTTTCCTTCACACATGTGCGTTTCAGTGCCTGCCTGCCAGGGCACAGTGTCACCCCAGTGCAACTCATATCTGGTGTAACAGTAGTTTAGATTTTAAAAAAACAACACTTTTTTGACTGTGTTAAATAATAGCAGTCAGTTTCCTTCACACGTGTGCGTTTCAGTGCCTGCCTGCCAGGGCACAGTGTCACCCCAGTGCAACTCATATCTGTTGTAACAGTAGTGTAGATTTAAAAAAAAAAAACACTTTTTTGACTGTGTTAAATAATAGCAGTCAGTTTCCTTCACACGTGTGCGTTTCAGTGCCTGCCTGCCAGGGCACAGTGTCACCCTAGTGCAACTCATATCTGGTGTAACAGTAGTGTAGATTTAAAAAAAAAAAAAACACTTTTTTGACTGTGTTAAATAATAGCAGTAAGTTTCCTACACACGTGTGCGTTTCAGTGCCTGCCTGCCAGGGCACAGTGTCACCCCAGTGCAACTCATATCTGGTGTAACAGAAGTGTAGATTTAAAAAAAAACAACACTTTTTTGACTGTGTTAAATAATAGCAGTCAGTTTCCTTCACACGTGTGCGTTTCAGTGCCTGCCTTCCAGGGCACAGTGTCACCCCAGTGCAACTCATATCTGGTGTAACAGTAGTGTACATTAAAAAAAAACATTTTTTGACTGTAATAGATTGAATAGCAGTTAGTTGTCTGCAAGCATGTGTGTCAGGCCTACAGCGTCTACTCTGCCAACTTCTGCCAGTGCACAGTGCCACTCATATCTGTTGTCACAGTAGCTTGCACGCATAGTACCACTAATCCAAAAAAAAATGACAGGTAGAGGCAGGCCACCCCGCAGGGGCCGTTGTGTTCGTGGTGCTGTGATTCCCTTTGGCCCTAGAATAATGCCCAGTGTTCAGAGGCCACGTACCCCGAACTCAAACATTTCTGAGGACATAGTTGACTGGCTAACACAGGACACCCAATCTTCTACAGCTTCCGCTTGGAACCTTGACGCACCATCCTCCTCCAGCTTAGCTTCGGGCACCTCTCAAGTTACCACTCGCCCGCCTGCCGCCACCACCAACACTAGCACCACAGCCGCTTCACTTGATCTGTCAGAGGAGTTATTTACACATCAGTTGGAAGAAATGCTTGATAGTGAAGCGCAACCATTATTGCCAGAGGATGTAGATAACAGGGATATATCTCAGTCAGGCAGTATTACACACATGGACGTACGGTGTGATGATGATGAGGCGCTTGATGTACCCGCTGCTGCTTCCTTTGTTGACTTGTCAGATACAAGTGAAGCGGTTGATGATGACGATGCGTCCGTGGATGTCACGTGGGTGCCCGCTAGAAGAGAAGAAGAAGAGGGGGAAAGTTCAGATGGGGAGACAGAGAGGAGGAGGAGACGAGTTGGAAGGAGGGGGAGGTCGTCGCAAGGAGCTAGTGGCACAGTCAGACAGCATGCATCTGCACCCGGGGTCAGCCAGACAGCACGCCAATCAACGCATGCTGTTGCCACCACCAGAATGCCATCATTGCAGAGCTCAGCAGTGTGGCATTTTATTTGTGTGTCTGCCTCTGACAACAGCGATGCCATTTGCAACCTGTGCCAAAAGAAACTGGGTCGTGGGAAGTCCAACACCAACCTAGGTACAACTGCTTTGTGAAGGCACATGATCGCATATCACAAACGCCTATGGGATCAACACATGAGTACAAGCAGCACACAAACTCAAAGCCGCCATCCTCCTCCTGGTCCAGCATCTTCAGCAACGTCAACCACTGCTGTCCTCCTTGCCCCCTCTCAACCATCCGCCGCTCCGTGTCTCGCCTTGAGCAGTTCCTGCTCATCTGCCCACAGTCAGGTGTCTGTCAAGGACATGTTTGAGCGTAAGAAGCCAATGTCACAAAGTCACCCCCTTGCCCGGCATCTGACAGCTGGCTTGACTGAACTCTTAACCCGCCAGCTTTTACCATACAAGCTGGTGGAGTCTGAGGCGTTCAAAAAATTTGTAGCCGAAATTTCTTTGCACAAAAGGCAATCCCCAACCTGTACTCGATTGTGCAAAAGGAAGTAATGGCATGTCTGGCACACAGTGTTGGGGCAAGGGTTCATATGACCACTGATACCTGGTCTGCAAAGCATGGTCAGGGCAGGTATATCACCTATACTGTGCATTGGGTAAACCTGCTGACGGCTGCCAAGCATGGAATGCGTGGCTCTGCAGAGGAGTTGGTGACACTGCCACAACTTACAGGCAGGCCTGCTGCCACCTCCTCTACTCCTCCTACTCCATCCTCTTCCATAACCTCCTCGGCCGAGTCCTCTTCTGCTGCTGCGTCTTGCTCCACATCAACGTCACCCCCCCAGATCCCCAGGTACTATTCCACATCCCGGATACGGCAGTGTCACGCCGTCTTGGGGTTGACTTGCCTGAAAGCAGAGAGGTGGATCAGTGGCTGACTCCGCACCAACTGGAGATCGGCAAAGTGGTTAGTGACAACGGAAGCAATTTGGTGGCGGCACTGAATTTGGGCAAGTTGACACATGTGCCGTGCATGGCACATGTGTGTAATCTGATCGTACAACGCTTTGTGCATAAGTACCCAGGCTTACAGGACATCCTGAAGCAGGCCAGGAAGGTGTGTGGCCATTTCAGGCGTTCCTACACGGCCATGGCGCACTTTTCAGATATCCAGCGGCGAAACAACATGCCAGTGAGGCGCTTGATTTGCGACAGCCCGACACGTTGGAATTCAACACTCCTAATGTTCGACCGCCTGATCCAACAAGAAAAAGCCATTAACGACTATTTGTATGAACGGGGTGCTAGGACAGCCTCTGCGGAGCTGGGAATTTTTTTGCCATGTTACTGGACGCTCATGCGCAATGCCTGTAGGCTTATGCGTCCTTTTGAGGAGGTGACAAACCTAGTCAGTCGCACCGAAGGCACAATCAGCGACATCATACTATTTGTTTTCTTCCTGGATTGTGCCCTGCAAAGAGTGCTGGATCAGGCCTTAGATGAGCGTGAAGAGGAGGAGTTGTGGTCACCATCACCACCAGAAACAGCCTTATCAGCATCGCTTGCTGGACCTGGAAGAGGATTGTGAGGAAGAGGAGTCAGAGGAGGAATGTGGCTTTGAGGAGGAGGAGGAAGACCAACCACAACAGGCATCCCAGGGTGCTTGTTGTCACCTATCTGGTACCCATGGTGTTGTACGTGGCTGGGGGGAAGAAGATACCTTCAGTGAGATCACTGAGGACGAGGAATGGGACATGAGTAGCTCGGCATCCAACCTTGTGCAAATGGGGTCTTTCATGCTGTCATGCCTGTTGAGGGACCCTCGTATAAAAAGCATAAAGTGCCTGAAATGTTACCAAATTACCGCAAGTCGGAAAGGATGCAGCAGTTCCAAAATAAATTAAAAAGTATGCTTTACACAGCGTATAAGGGTGATGTCACAGCACAACTGGAATCTAACAGGGGAAGAGGTGAAAGTAATCCTCCTCCTCCCACGACCACGCCGGCAAGGACAGGACGCTTTACAGACGTGTTGTTGATGGAGGACATGCAGAGCTTTTTAAGTCCTACGCATCGCCACAGCCCTTCGGGTCCACCCTCAGAGAACGACTCGACCGACAGGTAGCAGACTACCTCGCCTTAACTGCAGATATCGACACTCTGAGGAGTGATGAACCCCTTGACTACTGGGTGTGCAGGCTTGACCTGTGGACTGAGCTATCTCAATTTGCGATAGAACTTCTGGCCTGCCCCGCTTCAAGTGTCCTGTCAGAAAGGACATTCAGTGCAGCAGGAGGTATTGTCACTGAGAAGAGAAGTCGCCTAGGTCAAAAAAGTCTAGATTACCTCACCTTTATTAAGATGAATGAGGGATGGATCCCGAAGGGACTGACAGTGGGCGATACATTCGACTAAAAAAGGCCTGATGAGATGAGCTGCCTTGGGCTAAAAATGGTCCATACGCTGCTGTATTTGATCTCTGAATGCCGGATGACTTGCGTGTCTTATCCGCCACCAACTAGGGTTCAAGCCGCGATGTTTTAGGGCATTTTCTGTCTGGGAAACAAACATCAATTTTTCTGGCCGCTGCTACAGTAGCGGCTGCAACAATACCTAATTTTTCAGGCATGTGTACATGCCAAATTTTTCTGGCCTCTGGTGCTGCACTGTGGCTTCAAAAACCAAACCAAAAAAAGGCACATAACAGGGATTAAACTAATAGGAATAGTACTACTTAACACACCACTCCTATCTGGTGGCACATTAGATTGCACGTGCAGTGCCCCAAATTTGAAGTAGGAGGACCGACCAAGAATCTTTTTCCATCTCCCGGTTCCTAAAATCGATGCCATATACACGTCCCCTGATAGGGGACGTAACAGGGATTAAACTGATAAGAATAGAACTACTTAACACACCACTCCTATCTGGTGGCACATTAGATTGCACGCGCAGTGCCCCAAATTTGAAGTAGGAGGACCGACCAAGCATCTTTTTCCATCTCCCGGTTCCTAAAATCGATGCCATATACACGTCCCCTGATAGGGGACGTAACAGGGATTAAACTGATAAGACTAGAACTACTTAACACACCACTCATATCTGGTGGCACATTAGATTGCACGCGCAGTGCCCCAAATTTGAAGTAGGAGGACCGACCAAGAATCTTTTTCCATCTCCCGGTTCCTAAAATCGATGCCATATACACGTCCCCTGATAGGGGATGTAACAGGGATTAAACTGATAAGAATAGAACTACTTAACACACCACTCCTATCTGGTGGCACATTAGATTGCACGCGCAGTGCCCCAAATATGAAGTAGGAGGACCGACCAAGCATCTTTTTCGATCTCCCGGTTCCTAAAATCGATGCCATGTACACGTCCCCTGATAGGGGACGTAACAGGGATTAAACTGATAAGAATAGAACTACTTAACACACCACTCCTATCTGGTGGCACATTAGATTGCACGCGCAGTGCCCCAAATTTGAAGTAGGAGGACCGACCAAGCATCTTTTTCCATCTCCCGGTTCCTAAAATCGATGCCATATACACGTCCCCTGATAGGGAACGTAACAGGGATTAAACTGATAAGAATAGAACTACTTAACACACCACTCCTATCTGGTGGCACATTAGATTGCACGCGCAGTGTCCCAAATTTGAAGTAGGAGGACCGACCAAGAATCTTTTTCCATCTCCCGGTTCCTAAAATCGATGCCATATACACGTCCCCTGATAGGGGACGTAACAGGAATTAAACTGATAGGAATAGTACTACTTAACACACCTTATAATAACGTAGAGAGAGGCAACGCAGAGAGAGGAGTCTGAAGATGAGGAGTCAGAGGAGGAAGGTGTCTTTGAGGAGGTGGAAGACCAAACACAGCAGGTGTCCCAGGGGGCTTGTTGTCACCTTTCGGGGACCCTTGGTGTTGTACGTGGCTGGGTGGAGGAAGAGACCTTCAATGACATCAGTGAGGACAAGTAACGGGACATGGCTAGCTTGGTATCCAACCTTGTGCAAATGGGGAGTTTGCGGTTGTGCAAATGGACTGTTTGCGGTGCGTTAAACGGGGAGTTTGGTCTGTCACTGTGAAGCGGGCGTAACCCTTACACTACCTGATCGATACAACATCATACCCGATGTTTTAAAGCACGTTATTCCAAACAATTTAGGAATGTTAGGTGATTTATGCCCTTTATGGCTTAAAACCAGACTCTGCATCAACTATGTAATTTTCCATGGGAGTTTTGCCATGAATCCCCCTCCGGCATGCCACAGTCCAGGTGTTAGTCCCCTTGAAACAACTTTTCCATCACTATTGTGGCCAGAAAGAGTCCCTGTGGGTTTTAAAGTTCGCCTACCTATTGAAGTCTATGGAGGTTAGCCCGGTTCGCCCGTTCGCGAACAGTTGCGGAAGTTGGCGTTCGCCGTTCTCGAACCCAAATTTTTATGTTCGTCACTACCCCAGACAGCTCCCCAACCTGTGAGACTTGCATCTGTTGAAATCACAGTCCAGGCAGGACGAACAAAAGAGGCCCCTTGAATAATCCGATGATGGACTAACCACCAGGACAGAGAGAGTTGAATTTTGGGATTTAAGTATATCAACTGTGATAACCGAGTATAATCCCTGCACCATTGATTCAGCATGCAAAGCTGCAGAGGTCTCATATGAAAACGAGCAAAGGGGATTGTGTCCGATATTGCAGTCATGAGACCTAAAACTTTCATGCACATAGCCACTGAAGGGAATGATCTAGACTGAAGGCTTCGACAGGCAGAAACCAATTTCAATTATCTCTTGTCTGTTAAAGACAAAGTCATGGACACTGAATCTATCTGGAAACCTAAAAAGGTGACCCTTGTCTGAGGAATCAAGGAACTCTTTGGTAAATTGATCCTTCAACCATGTCTTACGTTTATTTAAAGGCGGTATAGCAGCCATAGCCTTCTGTATCGCATCAGCAATATAATTTTTCATATCAACAGGGATATCATGTACTTTAGATGTTGAAGGAACAACAGATACTGTACTAGCACTAATAGAAACCTTTTCTGCATTCAAAAGCTTATCATGACAACTGTTACATACTACAGCTGGAGATATAATCTCCACTAGCTTACAACAGATACACTTAGCTTTGGTAGACTGTTCATGCAGCATGGTTCCTACAGCAGCTTCTGAGACAGGATCAGATTGAGACATCTAGTAAAATGTAGAAAAACAAAAATAACAGAAATGAAATGCAAATTCTAAAATTGGCAAAAAAAGCAAATAGCATAGCTCTCTGAGTATAAAAAAGGCAAGGAGCATATAGGAAGTGAGGTAAAATAAAACTAAATTTTTTGGCGCCAAGTTTGACGCACAACGCAAAAGGAAGTTGAGAAATGTTTTGGCGCCCACAAACATCCGGAAATGACGCAACTCACGTCATAACACAATTTCGCACCAAACAACTTAGCGTCAACTAAGACGCAGGAAATGACGAACTTGTGTCATGACAGATGCACATTTACGCCCAAAAAATGTATCGCTCCAAGAATGACGCAATAAATAACAGCATTTTGCGCCCTCGCAAGATTAATTTGCCCGCAAGTTTTCCAAGAAAGTCAAAGTGAAAAAAAGACTATACCCCAGGTAAGACAAACTTTCTAAACATGATTCCCATAACGAAACTGCAGGACTGCAAAGGGAAATACACATAGACCTGACTCATGGCAAATATAAGTAAAATACATGTATTTAAAATTTTATATTAATACATAAAGCGCCAAACCATAGCTGAGAGTGTCTTAAAATAATGATACATATTTACCGAAAGACACCCATCCACATATAGCAGATAGCCAAACCAGCACTGAAAGCTATCAGCAGAGGTAATGGTATGTAAGAGTATATCGTTGATCTGAAAAGAGAGATAGGAGATGAATCCGATAACACAGAACCCTTGAAAAAATTTCCTGTGAGGAAAACCATAAAATCAAACAGGCGATACTCTTTTCACATCCCTCTGACAAACACTGTACTCTGAGAGGAATTGGGCTTCAGAATGCTTAGAAGAGTTTATCACAGAAGAAATCATAAAAATCAAGCATAAACTTACTAAGCCCCCTCCATAGGATGCAATGTTTGTTAAAACTGAATTGTGGGTGTGGTGAGGGGTGTATTTATAGGCATTTTGATGTTTGGGAAACTTTACCCCTCCTGGTAGGATTTTATATCCCATACGTCACTAGCTCATGGACTCTTGCCAATTACATTAAAGAAATATATATTATATTATATATATTATGTATATATATATATATATTATGTATTTATATATTATATATATATATTTTATATCTATATATATATATATATTTTCTATCTATCTATCTATCTATCTATCTATCTATCTATCTATCTATCTATATATATATATATATATATATATATATTATCTATATATATATATATATATATTTTTTTTTTATATCTATATATATATTATATATATATATGTGTATTATATATATATATTTTATATATATATATATATATATTTATATATATATATAAAAGCCACAGCCAGTACATTTTTAGAGCACAATGTCACCCTGTGGTATAAGAAGCTAGTCTCCAGGTAACGGGTTTGTAAATTGTACCTCTGTGCTGTTATTTACGGGACCGGCTGCACACACCTCTGCTGCGCTAATAAATCTGCGCATCACAGCTGCGCAGCGATGGATGGACGTGACCCTCCTCTTCCCCCCTTACTCCCACATACTCCAGGCTCCGTTTCTCTCCTCCTGGGCTAAGAGCTTCCCTGGCCAGCTATTTTTTTTAAAAAAAATCTGTGCTCACTGCTGCGACAGGGATTAATCTGATAGGAATAGTACTACTTAACACACCTTATAATAACGCAGAGAGGCAACGCAGAGAGAGGAGTCTGAAGAAGAGGAGTCAGAGGAGGAAGGTGGCTTTGAGGAGGTGGAAGACCAAACACAGCAGGTGTCCCAGGGGGCTTGTTGTCACCTTTCGGGGACCCTTGGTGTTGTACGTGGCTGGGTGGAGGAAGAGACCTTCAATGACATCAGTGAGGACAAGGAACGGGACATGGCTAGCTTGGTATCCAACCTTGTGCAAATGGGGAGTTTGCGGTTGTGCAAATGGACTGTTTGCGGTTGTTTGCGGTTCGTTAAAGGGACAGTCTAGGCCAAAATAAACTTTCATGATTCAGATACAGCATGTAATTTTAAACAATTTTCCAATTTACTTTTATCACCAATTTTGCTTTGTTCTCTTGGTATTCTTAGTTGAAAGCTTAACCTAGAAGGTTAATATGCTAATTTCTAAGACTTTGAAGCCCACCTCTTTCAGATTGCATTTTAACAGTTTTTCACCATTAGAGGGTGTTAGTTCATGTATTTCATATAGATAGCACTGTGCTCGTGCACGAGAAGTTATCTGGGAGCAGGCACTGATTGGCTAGACTGCAAGTCTGTTAAAAGAACTGAAAAAAGGGGCAGTTTGCAGAGGCTTAGATACAAGATAATCACAGAGGTTAAAAGTATATTATTATAAATGTGTTAGTTATGCAAAACTGGGAAATGGGTAATAAAGGGATTATCTATCTTTTAAAACAATAAAAATTTTGGTGTAGACTGTCCCTTTAAACGGGGAGTTTGGTCTGTCACGGCGTAACCCTTACACTACCTGATCGATACAACATCATACCTGATGTTTTAAAGCACGTTATTCCAAACAATTTAGGAATGTTAGGTGATTTATGCCCTTTATGGCTTAAAACCAGACTCTGCATCAACTATGTAATTTTCCATGGGAGTTTTGCCATGGATCCCCCTCCGGCATGCCACAGTCCAGGTGTTAGTCCCCTTGAAACAACTTTTCCATCACTATTGTGGCCAGAAAGAGTCCCTGTGGGTTTTAAAGTTCGCCTGCCTATTGAAGTCTATGGAGGTTCGCCCGGTTCGCCCGTTCGCGAACAGTTGCGGAAGTTCGCGTTTGCCATTCGGGAACCCACATTTTTATGTTCGCGACATCACTACTCTTTACAGAATACCAGAGGTTAGAAAAGAGGCAGTTAATGCAGAAGTAAGGAAGATGCTAGACTTAGGGGTAATCAAAGTATCTCAGAGTGAATTGTGTAACCCCATTGTTCTAGTGCCCAAGCCAAATGGGGAAATTTGATTCTGTAATGATTTTCATTAATTGAATGAAATGTCTAAGTTTGATGCTTACCCAATGCCTTATAGAGAGATTAGGGAGCTGCAGATATATAATACTCTAGATTTGACAAAAGGTCACTGGCTGGTTCCCCTAACTGAAAAGCAAAGGAAAATGGCTTTTTCTACACCTGAGGGTTTATTCCAGTATAAAGTGTTACCATTTGGGTTGGATTAAGCCCCAGCTACTTTTCAGCGTATGATGGATAGAATACTTAGGCCTCATAGAGAATATGCTGCTTCCTACTTTGATGATGTGATTCACAGTGAAGACTGGGAAACACATCTGCCCCAAGTTCAGGCGGTAGTAGATTCTATTCAGGCTGCCGGCCTAACTGCCAACTCTGCTACGTGTTTTTTAGGATTGGAAAAGGCTTAATATTTGGGTTACAGTATTGGAAGGGGACTATTTAAACCACAAAAGGGCAAAGTAGAGGCTATTTCTGGTTGGCCCCGCCCTGTATCAAAGAAACAAGTAAAAGCATTTTTAGGTCTTGCAGGTTATTACTGTAGATGTATCCCTAATTTTGCTAAAATTGCTAATCCTTCAACAGAATTAACCAAGTCTGAAAGTTCAGTGATGGCAAAGTGGAACCTTGAGGCAGAGCAGGCATTTAATGTCTTAAAGATGTCATTGTGTGATGACCCAGTTGTAGTCACTCCTGATTTTATAAAAGAATTTGTGGTACAGAATGATTCATCTGATGTAGGCCTCGGAACAGTACTATCTCAAGTGCATGGGGGATCTCCTGTCATGTACTTAAGTAGAAAATGTAATTTGCGTGAACAGAGGTAGTTGAGAAAGAGTGTTTAGTGATTAAATGGGCACTAGAAACCTTGAGATATTATCTGTTAGGAAGGTCTTTTAAATCTGACCTTCAACCTACAATAAGGGAATATATTTATTATGATGCGGGTGACAATGTAGAGACCCTGTGGGTTGAAATAAGGAGTGGGGGAAAAATTCAATATAAATATTACTAGTAACATTCTATAAGCCCCCCAACATTAGTGACATGGAGGAAACTCAACTACTAATGCAAGTAGGAAAGGCTGCTAATAATAACAGTGCTGTAATTATGGGAGATAAACTGGGCCAATGTAATTAGTAATACAGCTAAGGGAGATAGATTTTTAAATGTTCTCAGGGATAAATTCTTGTCACAATTAATAGAGGCGCCAACTATGAATAAAACTATATTGTATGTATTGCTATCAAACGATACAGATATAATATCAAACATTGAAGTCAAAAAACATTTGGGTAACCGTGATCATAACATGGGCACATTTGAAATCACTTATCATAAGCAGTGTCTTGAAGGGACAGTTTACTCAAAAATGTTCTCCCCTTTAATTTGTTCCCAATGATCCACTTTACCTGCTGGAGTGTATTAAATTGTTTACAAGTATTTCCATTGGCATTTGAAATAGTTGATTTATCCTGTGGTATCCCCACCTATTCTGAAAGTTTTTGGCCTTAAGGCCAAGCTGTGCAAACACAGCCAGCAGAAGAAATTACACTCCCAGTGGGGTATAGAAGAGATAAGGTAATAAAATGTTAATTTTCTATTGTTCTCCCCAAGTATTGGTGATTGGTTTATGGACAGATATAAGATAATGTATGTATATGTACACAATGTGATAAAGTAATGGGATCTGATTATACCTACAAGTTCAACCCATTTTATTAGGTTGTGGCTTCAAAACACAAAATCAGCTATTTGATGTACACAGATAAACATTAAAAATCAAATTTCATGCATTTTATACACCGCAACTGGTAAAAAAAGTAATTGGAAACACATTAAAGGGACATTAAACACTAAATACATGCTAGATAGAATGATACATTCAAAGATAAGATTAGTCCATGACTATCATGTAGATGTATTGTTTAAAGTTTCATTAGTTGTTTAAAAAGTGACAAAATAAGTGTAAAGTTTTAGTGTATATAAAACACTGGGAGCTGTCATGTTGTAACTTGTGTTACCTTCTCTGCTGTGGCCAATTAGAGACAGTTATAAATAGGTCATTAGATTGTGCAGCCAATGGTTGTGCTGGATTTAACAGTGTTCTGAACTTCCATTTCTAACAGGAACTGAACAGCTCACAATTTCAGAATGGAATTACAGGCAAAGAGGACAAAATAAATAATGAAAGTATATTGCTGAGCTGTTTTATTATATACAATTTATCATTTTATATTACCATCTCAAAGTGTTTAATGTCCCTTTAAGGGAAAAACAATTTTATAGTATATTGTCCCTTTAAGGGTTCAACTAAGACTTTCAATTTTAAGAAAGCAAAATTCAATGATTTAAGGAAATTGTTAAATAACATAAATTGTGACAAAATATGATTATAAAAACACAGAAGATAAATGGATACCATTTAAAACTTTGTTAAATACATATACATATCAACATGTAATAACATATAACACATGGCTATAAAAAGTAAAAGAAATAAATTCAAGCCAATGTGGCTAAATAAAAATGTGTTAGGAGAAATTAGGAAAAAACGTAGGACATTTAAATTATTCAAAGAAAATAGTATAGACTCATCATTCCAAATATATAAGGAATGTAACAAAGCATGAAAAAAGCAATCAGATTAGCCAAAATTTAAAATGAAAGATTATTTACAAAGGATTCTAAGTCAAACCCTAAAACGTTTTTTTAAGTATATAAATGCCAAAACATCTAAGAAGGAGAATATAGGTATGTTAAAAATGTGTGGAGAGTAGCATGATTAACAGTGACAGGGAGAATGATGAGGTACTATACCAGTTCTTTTCTTCAGTATACACAAGAGAGTAAACAATAGGAGATACTTTTAAAAACTAGAAAAAACAAGTCCATTAACTGGGTTATCTCTAGAGGATATTAGGAATAAACTGGATACTATTAAGGTAAGTAAAACTCCATACCCAGATGGAATACACCCATGGGTTTTATGGAAATTTAGCTCGGTTATAGACAAACCTCTACTCTTATTTTTCAAAGCTCATTATCCTCAGGCATATTACCCAGGACTGGCGTAAAGCTGATGTGGTGCCACTCTTTAAAAAGAAAGGCAAGGCTGGTTCAGGAAGCTATAGACCAGTTAGTCTGACATCAATTGTGGTGAAGAGACTTGAAGGGATGATAAGGGATTATATTGATGAGCATATTCGTGTAAATAAGGTTATGAGTTCAAATCAGCATGGTTTTATGAGAAATAGATCATGTCAAACTAATCTAATTAGATTCTACGAGGAGGTAAGTAAAAATATAGGAAAAAGGGAATAAGTTGATGTGATATACTTGGATTTTGCAAAGGCATTTGATACAGAGCCACATGAGAGATTAATGTACAAAATTATGAGAATGGGAATAGCTAAAAATGTTAGCTCATGGATAAACAACTGGATAATAGACAGGCAACAATGAGTAGTAGTAAATGGATCCTACTCAGTTTGAACAAAGGTAATCAGTGGAGTCCCCCAGGGATCAATACTGGTCCATGTTCTTTTTAATATTTTTCTTAATGACTTGGAGCAAGGATAAAATAGAAACATCTCTATTTTTAAAGGTAATTAGGTCAGGGCAGGATAAACGTATTAGATCTAGAAAACAATTAGAAGAATGGGCAGGTAAATGGAACAACAAACAGAGAGGGGGCACCCTAAAGGTAGCAGATAAGGATATCTAAAGTACAGAGGACAAAAAGTGTGATGGAAAATGATAAAGGACTAAAAGTCCTCTTAGGCACCACTATAAGTTGTAAGGTATTGGTGCAGTATAGTAAATATAAAATATAAAAAATAGTTACTATAGGGGCAGTAACAGATATAAGTGGCTGCAAAAAAGTGTATAATGTACCCTAAAGAGATGATAATTATATATTCCAACTAAATAAGGATTTAAAGTTTGGATCATAAATTTGAGTCTCTATAAGATTTCACATTCAATTGATAAAAAATAGCATAAAATTATAATAACCATAAAATAATATGATACAAAATAACACTTATATAATAAATTGGTAGAAAAAGTCTCTGATTGGGAGATGGAGGCAGCTACATGTAGAGATCCAGGCCGGGATCCAGGAACAGCAATCTATAAAGACAAGAGGAGACAGATGCGCCACATGGCCCAATATTGTTTGATCCAAATCAGATTGGTAGGCATGTAAAGTGTAAACTCACATTTATGAAAGCACCTCAATCAGTGCAGTAGAGACAGTCTGGGATCTATTTCACTCACCCAGAAGACCAACCTCCCGCATAAAGTGTGATGTCTGTATAAGACACAAGGTGCCTATATGGCCTAGTATTGTTGGGACAATGGTGAATAAAGACCAGAAGTAAGAATGGTACTCACAATAGTAGTAGCATCTCCATTGATGCTATTAGAGGAGGATGGGGTCAATACAGTCCCCCAACATTTGGAAGCCAGATGAAACAGCCATTGGCTGAGAAACGCGTCGCCTTTGATTTTAACATTTTAATAAAGTAATTTTTTTTCTTTGAACACTTGCTACCTTCTTTCTGGGACCTGGTCCCCTGTGCTGAGGGTTCTTTTGGATTTTCCTGACTGCCGTTTGATCTCTGGATCATTGTTTTATCCTGAGTGCCTTCTACCAAGTCTGTTGGGTGACTGTATTGACCCCATCCTGCTCTAATAGCATCAATGGAGATGCTACTACTATTGTGAGTACCATTCTTACTTCTGGCCTTTATTCACCATTGTTCCAACAATACTAGGCCATATAGGCACTTTGTGTATCTCTTACTGTTTTTATACAGACATCACACTTTATGCGGGAGGTTGGTCTTCTGGGTGACTGAAATAGATACCAGACTGTCTCTACAGCACTGATTGAGGTGCTTTCATAAATGTGAGTTTACACCTTACATGCCTACCAATCTGTTTTGGATCAAACAATATTGGGCCATGTGGCACATCTGTCTCCTCTTGTCTTTACCCCCTTAATGACCACAATGTACTCTGTATGTCACTGGTCGTTAAGGGTTTTTTCAGGACATAATAGCACAAGTCTAGCAAGAACACGCTATTAATGCCCTCCCTAGAGCAGGCTTTGTGGAATAGAGCAGTCTCAATGCTGGTGGAAAGACCGCGTTATAAAACAATCAAGTCCCAAAAAAAGGCCAGCGACATACAGGGTACGTCGCTGGTCCTTAAGGGGTTACAGGTAAATGGAAAATGAGATCTAATACTGGAAAATGCAAGGTTCTACATTTTGGAAGTAAAAATAAGCAGGCTATCTATTATTTAACTAGACTTAGCAAAACAGAGGAGGAAAGAGATTTGGATGTAATAATAGATAACAAGCTAAATGGGTGCACAATGCAGGGCAGCAGCTTCTAAGGCTAATAAGATACTAGCATGTATTAAAAGAGCCATTGATGCGAGGAAAGCATAATTCTGTTACTATATAAATCCCTGGTAAGACCTTACCTAGAATATGGAGTGTAGTTCTGGGGACCAATCTCAAAAAAAGACATTGCAGATCTCGACAAATTTCAGAGAAGGGCTATAAAACTAATAAAGGGAATGGAGAATTTAAGCTATGAGGAGAGGCTAGCCAAAAGAAGTCTGTTTTCTCTAGAAATAAGGTGCTTGAGAGGTGACACAATAACTTTATATAAATATATTCAAGGCCCATATACAGGGATGGTAGCAGCTCTGTTTATACCAAGTAAACTGTTTGTGACAAGAGGTCACAATTTAAGGCTGGAGGAATGGAGATTTAATTTCCTACAACGTAAACGTCTTGTCACTGTAAGAGTATAAAATTGTGGAACTCATTATCCGAGGAGGTAGTAAATGCCAATACCTTAGATACATTTAAAATGGTTTATATACATTTCTGACTAGAAACTGAATTCAGGGATTGCTGGTGTTAAATGGGTCACCTTTTAATGGGATTAATTTAATCACAACTGGAGCTTTTTTGTAAGTATATTAAGATTTGTTTAGGTTTAACTTGATGGACTTCTGTCTTTTAGCAACTTAATCTACTATGTTACTATGTTACGTGGCAGGAAATAGTGCTGCCATTTACTGCTCTTGCAAGTGGATAGCATTCTTGCAAAATCGCTGCTATGTAGAGCTCCAAAACTGGGCCGGCTCCTGTGCTTATGTTCCTCCTTTTCAACAAAAGACACTAAGAAATGGAAGAAAAATTGATAACAGAAGTTGTTTAAAAGCGCATGCACTATCTGAATAATTAAATAAAAAATTTGGGTTTCATGTCCCTTTAATCCTATAGTTCTAGATAATTGCAGCATTTTGATGTCTATTCAAATTGTATAATTATGTTTTTGTTACAGTTTTCAAAATGTTCTTTAAATTCTTTAAACTGCATTAATTTTAATTGCTTGCATAATAGCTATATGATGATACTTTTAAAAACGTGAACAGTCCACTCACTACTTGTTACTGTTTTTTGTTCAAATTCTAATATAAACATTTTTTATAAATGAATGAAAACAAGTCCCTTGTCCCTGGTGGTTTGTTTGCTGCATCTTATAGTTTATAGAAAATAAAACTCACAGATTAAATAAAAAGAGGGAAGCGCTCAACCTGGGATTGAACAATAGCATAATAGCTTGTTCTGTGGCTAGTTACCACCCAAGAAGCAGCCTCTTTTTGCTCAACATGTGACTTTCACAGAGAAGAACTTTACTGAAGCATATCAGTCTGATCCTGACTTCACAGTACAGTCCAGCCCCGAAATACCAGGCAATACCTCTCTGAACAAGAGAAACAGCAAAACCCCAGATGTACGTTTAGGCCTATTGTGGGCCTCGTCAGTGAGGTGCAGCCATATCCCTCTAGGCACACTGAGCAACGGGTCCACGTCTGGATTCCCACATCACACTTAGGGAGACTTCCCTAAGTGTCATAATTTGCATAAATAAAAAGAGAGAAGCGCTCAACCTGGGAACAAACAATAGCATAATAGCTTGTTCTGTCGCTAGTTACCACCCAAGAAGAAGCCTCTTTTTGCTCAACATGTGCCTTTCACAGAGAAGAACTTTCCTGAAGCATATCAGTCTGATCCTGACTTCACAGTACAGTCCAGCCCCAAAATACCAGCCAATCCCTCTCTGAACGAGAGAAACAGCAAAACCCCAGATGTACGTTTCGGCCTATTGTGGGCCTCGTCAGTGAGGTGCAGCCATATCCCTCTAGGCACACTGAGCAACGGGTCCACGTCTGGATTCCTGCATTACACTGAGGGAGACTTCCCTAAGTGTCATAATTTGCATAAATAAAATGAGAGAAGCGCTCAACCTGGGAACGAACAATAGCATAATAGCTTGTTCTGTGGTTAGTTACCACCCAAGCAGCAGCCTCTTTTTGCTCAACATGTGCCTTTCACAGAGAAGACCTTTCCGGAAGCATATCAGTCTGATCCTGACTTCACAGTACAGTCCAGCCCCCAAATACCAGTCAATCCCTCTCTGAACGAGAGAAACAGCAAAACCCCAGGGGCCCGATCCGATATGCAGCGTCGCCCGCAAAAGCCGGCGACGCAGAAATTTGCACTGGTTTGGTATCACATATATGGCGTAACCTAGAAGTTACGCTCGTATATTTCTGCCTTCGCTCGTAGTTTTTTGGGCCATAGGCAGGTATACCAAACCAGTGCAGTTTGGTATCCAATATACAGCGTAAGGAGAAATCTTACTCCATTTTCACCTCGCCACAAAATGCAACCGTAGTAAGCCTTATGCTGTGTATTGGAGCCCCGTAACTCCCTAAACTAGCTGCTAAATAAAACCTAACACCTACCGCATGCGCAATGTCTATCTACCTGTCAACCGCAATCCCCCGCCGCCACCTACATTAAAAGTATAACCCCCTAATGTGATCCCCCTACACCGTCGCCAGCTACATTACATACCCCCTAATGTGAGCCCCTTACACCGCCGCCATCTACCTTACCTACCCCCTAAAGTGAGCACCTACCCCGCCGCCATCTACCTTACCTACCCCCTAAAGTGAGCACTTACCCCGCCGCCATCTACCTTACCTACCCCCTAAAGTGAGCCCCTTACACCGCCGCCATCTATTTTAAAAATATTAACCCCTAATTTAATCCCCCTACACCGCCGCCAGCTATATTAACTATATTAACCCTAATTATATTAGGGTTAATATAGTTAATATAGTTAATATATTATATATATTAACTATATTAACCCTAATTATATTAGGGTTATTATAGTTAATATCGTTATTATATTATATATATATTAAGTATAATAACCCTAACTCTAACATCCCTAACTAAATTCTTATTAAAATAAATCTAATTAATATTAATATTATTAATTAAAAAATTCCTATTGAAATCTAAATACTTACCTATAAAATAAACCCTAAGATAGCTACAATGTAATTAATAATTACATTGTAGCTATTTTAGGGTTTATATTTATTTTACAGGTAACTTGGTATTTATTTTAACTAGGTACAATAGCTATTAAATAGTTAATAACTATTTAATAGCTACCTAGTTAAAATAATTACCAATTTACCTGTAAAATAAATCCTAACCTAAGTTACAAATACACCTACACTATCAATAAATTAAATAAACTACAAATATCTAAACTAAAATACAATAAAATAGACTAATCTGACTTCCGGTGGGCGGGACTACTGGGTGGAAGCAAGTGCTGGGAGCTCTGCATGTCTGAGCTACAAATAACGTTTATTTATCATTTTACACCGCCATCCAGCTCCCCACGTTATGTGTCTTGCTAGGAGACTTGGAAACGTTCATCGCTAGCTGACTTTTTGAAAGTGAAGGGCATTACACCGGCCCTAGCCCCCGGGAGCAACTCACGAAACCCTTGTGGTCCACCATGTTGGCGCATCAGTTCAGCTGAATCGGACACTGTTAAAACTGATCTACAGCTGATACTGGAATCCTGATTCATATTAACACAGTGGCTGCACCCCATACCAACATTATAACACCCACTGTGGTCGTATCATGCCTCTGCCGGCTTTCACTGCCCACGTGGCAACGACTACAGAGAGAGATCTTGCTGAGACACTGTTAGCCACTTTTGCACCCAAATTTGACCAC
This sequence comes from Bombina bombina, assembly GCF_027579735.1. Taxonomy (NCBI): domain Eukaryota; kingdom Metazoa; phylum Chordata; class Amphibia; order Anura; family Bombinatoridae; genus Bombina; species Bombina bombina. The sequence continues at coordinate 799,093,089 of NC_069499.1, read as the reverse complement.
CTACTTAACAGCTGTGAGAAACTAATACAGCTGGCCCATACCGCTGGGCGACAATGTTTTACAGAGCCGGAACGCCAAGCAAAATGTCCTGCACCAGAACCGCAAGCCCCAGAAAGTGAGGGTTCATGGATACATGACCAGCCCTGGGAACCTATCCACACTCCTCCTATGGTACTGGATGACAAACTGATAACCTGCCCTGTGGAGCACCGACCCTGGACTGAATGTAAGACGGACATGGGGGGAGTGATGCCACATTGTGGGATGCAGGTAGACCCAGCTATCATGCTTGCAGCTCAGCCACACTGTTCGGACTTAGAGACGCTGCTGAAGGCCTTACTTTTCTATGGTCCGATGACTTTCCTTCAACATCACACGGAAACATCAGCTAGCAGTGGCACTAGGCAAGGGGACTGTGCCGGTCAATCACTGATCTTCCTGTGTGGCGAGGGGGAGACGCTGCGGCTTAACTCCCTGGACACATCACAACCTAGGCAACCTATACTATCCTGCACGCAGCAGTCTGGGGAAGTCGCCCTGGGTTTGATGCTGCTGCTTTCTCGGAACTCCAGGCAACATGAACTTCGCCTTTGTACTGGAATCGGCTGAGCTGCCATCCCTTTGCTCCTAATAACACTTTTTAATTTTAGTTTAAAATGCTCCCTAGTTAGTTGGATAGTGCATGGAATACTGCGATGTGTATCTCTTATTATGGTAGCAAGACTATCATGTTTACTTTAAGCCCTATAACTGTCTCTATGTGCTAAACACTTGCTACTGTCATATAACCGTTATTCTATGTCATAAATGTTAGAACTAATAATTATCTATCTAAACTAACTTATTAATCCCTGCAAGAAATACATTAACTGATACATGGCATTGGGAAAGCCTGATCATCCACTTATCCACTCTGACTTCCCCACTAACTATACTAACAATATTATATGTTTATTACAATCTCTTCAATCGAAGGTGTCCCGTCTCCCTGCTTACATGTAACTGCTACCCTTAGAGTAGAATTGGGTACTTCTGTGTGGTCTATTTGTTTGTTTGCTTTATGTTTTATTACTGTTTGTTAATTTGATTTAGGTTTAGTTTAATTAAGTTTAAAATTAGAGGGTCTAAGAGACTAATGGCGAGAAATCCTTGGTAATGTAGTTATGAAATCAGCCAGTACTGCTCATATTCTTGAAATACATGCCTCGTTTTCTCTTTGGCTATAGATCACCTGCTTAGCTTGCAATATTTGCTGTAAACTTAGACTCTGTGCAACTTTTGAACGCTTCTTATGTAAATTGTTTACTTATCATATGCCCATCCTCTGCAACAGCCACTTGATTACTGACAATAACAAAAGCAAGTTAAGACACCATCACACCATTTTGAACTAATCTCTATATCTCAGTTTCCTAAAAGTCTTTAAGCACCCTTTTTGAATTAGCGCAAAGCCTCTGACTAGGGAAGGGTCTAGGCTGCCTCTCTCTTAATACAGCATCATAACTTGGAGGCACTTATTTGGCCAACTCCTACACTGACTTCATGGTAATCACCTCACCACCGTACTTACGACTATCAGCCCTAATTTTTGATCCTTAAAAAAAAAAAAAAAAAAGAAGCTGGTTGTTAATTAATCACCATGCAAAGTATTTATGCAACCACTTTTAGGAGTGTGGGAGTGGCCCACCTAGCTGTCTTTACTGGCCAACACTATACAGACTACATGGTATCTCAGGTTAGTGACGTGCTTTTCATTTGTCTCACAAGGTGCTCTACATGTCCAAGGTATTAGCATGAGAAGTTAAGGGTTTAGTTTTGTTTTATTTTAGTTTAGATTGTTGTTTTAGTTTAGTTATGATAGGTTGTAAGATAAAAACCCCAACGATGTATACAGTTATCCCACAGAAACTAATCATAAGATCAGTAATTGAAATTTGAAACTCCTGCATCAGCACAATCTTGTTTAGGTTTTACCCATCTCATTGTGTATTGTACAAGGCTTCGCCCTGCGTGGCGTATTGATGTGAAACATGTTTGACGGTATGCTGTGAAATATTAGAAATGCCTTCCTCGCTTAGCCTCTAGACCATGGTAATATGCCCAGCATATTTGACTGCCAACATATAGCCGCTCAATTCCATCAAATATGCTTATTTGTTAGGCAGCAGCCACTAGGACTTGCTTTCTAAGTTGGGCTATGTTATGTTATGTGCGTGTATGCTTGTGCGACACTTAGTTCTCATTGCTTCATTTTTATTATTATTCATTTATTTCTAGCTTGTCCTCCTAGGGACAAAGTATATCTGCTCTTTGTGCACATTTATCAATTCACAAAAACCCTTATTCCTGAAAAGCGAATATCACTTTGAATCTCCATGTCCCTTCTATGTTTCCCAAGAACACTATTACTCTAAACATGTCTACTATTATGTAACCTATCGAAATGACTCCAATGTCATGCTAACAACATAGAATCCATCATGAATTTGTATGATTTTCTGTTTAAGGAGCTATTAACGCTGGATGTATTGGCTATCTAATTGGCAGGTCAATATAGAACTGCTTGGTGATATTATGCATGTACTGGCTTCTAGGGGCTCCTCCTGACTCCATAGAATTACTCTGATCGAAACTAAAGATACACGTAAACATTACTGTAACACTTTCAGCATTAGGCTGTTAACATGGATCTTATTAGAGTTCCATATAGTCCAGGCACATATATAAGCTGCTTAGTAACTTAACTTGTTATCCCATGCCTCTAGAAACTTGGCTACTAACGTGAAATGGGGCACTGCACAGTAGATTACTTGTGTTGTACGGCTCAACACCTACGTGGAGAGGCTACTTACTCCTTGTTTGTGTGAATGGGTTAGTCTGCTTGTTTGGTTTGTGTATTTGTATTTTATGTTAAATTAGGTTTAGGTTGGTTTGTTTGTTTACAAAAATAATAAAATCCCAACATCATGGTGCAAGGGAATACATATGCTAGAACACTTTATAACTCATATACATCTTTTGCAGTTCTCAAAACGAATGTGAACAATGCGTGTTACTATATCTGGTAAAAATATGCAGATGTATACCAAATTGCTTTGTTATTCTTATATTATTTTACTGCACCCTGCGTGGTGCATCACGGATATGCATTTTATCACTGTACCGTGTGTTGGTTATAAATAAAAAATAAAAAAAAAAAAAATAGACTAATATCTAAATTACAAAAAAATCAAACACTAAATTACAAAAAATAAAAAAATTACAAGATTTTTAAGCTAATTACACCTATTCTAAGCCCCCTAATAAAATAATAAAGCCCCCCAAAATAAAAAAAATTCCCTACCCTATTCTAAATTAAAAAAGTTCACAGCTCTTTTACCTTACCAGACCTTAAAAGGGCCTTTTGCGGGGCATGCTCCAAAGAAAACAGCTCTTTTGCCTGTAAAAAAAGACACAATACCACCCCCAACATTACAACCCACCACCCACATACCCCTATTCTAAACCCACCCAAACCCCCCTTAAAAAAACCTAACACTACCCCCCTGAAGATCTCCCTACCTTGTCTTCACCCAGCCGGGCACATCTCTTCATCCGATCCAGGTGATTGGCTGATAGGATTCATCTTGGATGACGTCATTTAAAGGTACCCAGCCGGGCAGAACTCTTCATCCGATCCAGGTGATTGGCTGATAGGATTCATCTTGGATGACGTCATTTAAAGGTACCTCATTCCTCGTTCAGTCTTAGTGCCGGATGGATGCTCCGCGGTGAAGGAGCGAAGAAAGAAGATTGAAGATGCCGCTTTGCTTGAAGACATCGCCAGATGGAAGAAGACTTCACTGCCGCTTGATTGAAGACATTGCCGGATGGAAGAAGACTTCTCTGCTGCTTGATTGAAGACATCGCCCGGATGGAAGAAGACTTCTCTGCCGCTTGATTGGACATCGCCCAGATCGGATGAAGAGTTCTGCCCGGCTGGGTGAAGACAAGGTAGGGAGATCTTCCGGGGGGTAGTGTTAGGCTTTTTTAAGGGGGGTTTGGGTGGGTTTAGAATAGGGGTATGTGGGTGGTGGGTTGTAATGTTGGGGGTTGGTATTGTGTTTTTATTTACAGGCAAAAGAGCTGTTTTCTTTGGGGCATGCCCCGCAAAAAAAAAAAAAGCCCTTTTAAGGGCTGGTAAGGTAAAAGAGCTGTGAACTTTTTAAATTTAGAATAGGGTAGGGAATTTTTTTTATTTTGGGGGGCTTTATTATTTTATTAGGGGGCTTAGAATAGGTGTAATTAGCTTAAAAATCTTGTAATTTTTTTTATTTTTTGTAATTTAGTGTTTGGTTTTTTTGTAATTTAGTTTAGTTTATTTTATTATATTTTAGTTTAGATGTTTGTAGTTTATTTAATTTATTGATAGTGTAGGTGTATTTGTAACTTAGGTGAGGATTTATTTTACAGGTAAATTGGTAATTATTTTAACTAGGTAGCTATTAAATAGTTATTAACTATTTAATAGCTATTGTACCTAGTTAAAATAAATAATAAGTTACCTGTAAAATAAATATAAACCCTAAAATAGCTACAATGTAATTATTAATTACATTGTAGCTATCTTAGGGTTTATTTTATAGGTAAGTATTTAGATTTAAATAGGAATATTTTAATTAATAATATTAATATTAATTAGATTTATTTTAATAAGAATTTAGTTAGGGATGTTAGAGTTAGATAGGGTTATTATACTTAATATATATATAATATAATAACGATATTAACTATATTAACCCTAATATAATTAGGGTTAATATAGTTAATATATATAATATAATAACTATATTAACTATATTAACCCTAATATAATTAGGGTTAATATAGTTAATATAGCTGGCAGCGGTGGAGGGGGATTAAATTAGGGGTTAATATTTTTAAAATAGATGGCGGCGGTGTAAGGGGCTCACTTTAGGGGGTAGGTAAGGTAGATGGGGGCGGTGTAAGGGGCTCACTTTAGGAGGTAGGTAAGGTAGATGGCGGCGGGGTAGGGGCTCACATTAGGGGGTTATAGATTTAATATAGCTGGCGGCGGGGTCCGGGAGCGGCGGTTTAGGGGTTAATAACTTTATTAGGTGGCGGCGGGGTCTGGGAGCGGCGGTTTAGGGGTTAATAAAAATTTTATTGTTAGGATAGTGAGGGGGGATAGCGGATAGAGGGTTATACGTGTCGGGCTATGTTTGGGAGGCGTGTTAGACAGTACGGGTGATTTTATAACTTAGTCAGGTTTTGTAGGCGCCGGCAGTTTCTAAAGTGCCGTAAGTCACTGGCGACTCCAGAAATTTGTGCTTACGCAGATTTCTGGACATCGCTGGTTTGTCAGACTTACGGCACTTTAGCCTCTGAAGGCGCCGTATATAGGATAGCTCGAGTTGCGAGCTGAAACTACGGACGGCGGGGGTTCCCTCGCTTGCGCCGCAAACTAGGATCTTTATCGGATCGTGCCCCAGATGTACGTTTCGGCCTATTGTGGGCCTCGTCAGTGAGGTGCAGCCATATCCCTCTAGGCACACTGAGCAACGGGTCCACGTCCGGATTCCCGCATCACACTTAGGGAGACTTCCCTAAGTGTCATAATTTGCATAAATAAAAAGAGAGAAGTGCTAAACCTGGAAACAAACAATAGCATAATAGCTTGTTCTATGGCTAGTTACCACCCAAGAAGCAGCCTCTTTTTGCTCAACATGTGCCTTTCACAGAGAAGAACTTTCCTGAAGCATATCAGTCTGATCCTGCCTTCACAGTAGAGTCCAGCCCCGAAATACCAGGCAATCCCTCTCTGAACTCGAGAAACAGCTTACAGCAAAACCCCAGACGTACGTTTTGGCCTCTTGTGGGCCTCGTCAATGAGGTGCAGCCATATCCCTCTAGGCACACTGAGCAAAGGGTCCATATCTGGATTCCCACATCACACTTAGGGAGACTTCCCAAAATGTCATAATTTGCATAAATAAAAAGAGAGAAGCGCTCAACCTGGAAACAAACAATAGCATAATAGCTTGTTCTATGGCTAGTTACCACCCAAGAAGCAGCCTCTTTTTGCTCAACATGTGCCTTTCACAGAGAAGAACTTTCTTGAAGCATAACAGTCTGATCCTGACTTTACAGTACAGTCCAGCCCCGAAATACCAAGCAATCCTTCTCTGAACGAGAGAAACAGCAAAACCCCAGGCGTACGTTTCGGCCTATTGTGGGCCTCGTCAGTGAGGTGCAGCCAAATCCCTCTAGGCACACTGAGCAACGGGTCCACGTCTGAATTCCCGCATCACACTTAGGGAGACTTAGCAAAATGTCATAATTTGCATAAATAAAAAGAGAGAAGCGCTCAACCTGGAAACGAACAGTAACATAATAACTTATTCTATGGCTAGTTACCACCCAAGAAGCATCCTCTTTAGTTTTGTATCTTTTTTTTATTATTATTATAAATCAAACTGTTGTACAGATAATAAAAGTGGTACATCTCACATCGTACTGAATTGTACATATGAAATCATCATATAAGTTCAAACAGAAGGTAAATATGCCGCTTAGTAGCGGAAACATCAGTTCCAAAACCTATAACTCTACAAAGAGGGCTTCAGTAAATAAACCTTTCACATCAGAGTGGATCATATAGTGGGATTATAAGAATAAACCAACAGTCCAACCATCCTAGGGGATTTTTGTGGGGAGAAAGTATTATCGGAGTGTGGGATGTGCTCTGGTAGGGCGAGGGTGGGGATAGGGTGATAGGGCGTCACATGCGAGAAGGGGTTAACAGATTAGGCTCAATGTTTAGTCCGGCAGGCCAGCAGCAAAATGGGTCAGGTACCAAAAGACTATAACTGGTGAATTTTTCAATTAACCAATGTGTCTATTTCGCCAATAAGAGTCCCAAGGTTCCCAGATGAGACAGAAGGTGTCTATTTGTTGTGTAGACCTAAACACATTTTCTTCCATGGTTTTAAGATATCTAACAATCTTTAAAACTCCCTGCCATTTTGGGGGTAAACCTTTTTCCAATTTCTAGCTATCTGTAGCTTGGTAACAATTAGTATGTATATAAAGAGACATTGGCTATGCCTAGGGAGAGTATGTATGTCATAGTGGAGGAGGGTCATACTTGGATGAGTGATGTCTGGAAGGCCTAGCTTAGTACATAGGGATCTGGTCTTCATCCAGTAGGTTTGCAATTGTGGGCAACTCCACCATATGTGTAGAGGGTCTCCCCTCTCTATCTGCATCCCCTCCAGCACAAATCTGTACAATTGGTATAGGACTTTTGCAATTTAGTGGGGACTAGGTGCCATCTGGTTAGCAGTTTGTAGTATAATTCATACATTGTAACACAGTGTATGGCGGCCCTGGTCATAGTAATAGCTTGGGACCATTGCTGAGGGGCATATTCCCCCTTCCACTCCTGTTCCCATGCTATTATATGTGTCATTTTTAAAGTGAGAGTGTCATGCAGGAGGATTTGATAAAGGATCAAGAGCGGTTTATTAAGCTGGAGGTTAGAGGACCACCTAGACTCCCATATGGTTAAGCCTCTTAGAGTCTATCTAAGGAAGTCCCAGGCCCGCAGCATGGACCTCAATCTGAAAGTGTCAAAGTGGAGTCTGGAAGGAATATTCATCCAAATTAGCAGCTCAGCATTATTAATAAGGTAGCCATCAGAAAAAAAATCTCTAAGTTTTTGGAGGGAAGTAGCTTTCCATGCATTGATGTGAATGTTGGGGATGCATGTAGGAGTCCCCTAACAGTATGGATCAGGGACGGATGAGGGGCTATTTGGGAGCTATGGCGTAGTCTAAGCCAAGACCGTCTCCATTCTTCTACCATTGTATTTGGAATATGGAGCTGGTTGTGGCTATGAAGCAGGTCAACAATAAATCGTCAAGGTGCACATATGCTGGTAGAGAGGCCTGTTATAGATCTCGCCACCTAGTAGGTGGGAGATTAGGTCCCCAAGCTGAGACATGCGATAGCATGGCCGCATCATGGAGTAGGTGAACATTGAGTAAGGCAATACCTCCCTGGTCTACTGGAGCTTGGAGGATGTGGGCAGCTACGCTCAGTTTTTTTCCCATTCCAAATATAGCTTGTAAATTGCATCTGGAATTTAGCTAGGATGGAAACCGGAACTGGGAGGGGTAAGGATCTAAAAAGATATGTGAGTTTCGTCAGGATCATCATTTTGGCTGCAGCTACTCTACCCAGCCACGAAACCTCATCATATCTCTTCAATTTGAGTAGCTTATCAATGTTTTTCAGTAAAGGTTCATAGTTTTCTCTAAGTGTTATAGCTTTGTCATGGGAGATGAAAACTCCCAAATGTCAAATGCCCCTTGTGGACCACTTAAATGGGTAGGATTGCCTAAGGCTTCGGAGGTCTGTGGGTGAAAAAACAACAGAACAGACTTCCGTCTTGGAGACGTTGACCTTATAGAATGAGAGTGTGCTGAAGTGACTTAAGAGATTAAAAAGGGAAGGTAGGGAAGTGGAGGGATCCGACAGGAACACTGTAAGATCATCTGCGAATAGGGACAACTTTTGCTCCGTATCATGGATAATTAATCCTTGAATATCTCTAGATCTCCTGATGGCCATCGCTAACGGTTCTATTGACAGGGCAAATAGGATGGGAGAGAGCGGGCATCCCTGTCTCGTCCCATTAGTGATGGGTATGGGTGAGGAGCAGAATCCTACCCCTCTCACCTTGGCTGTTGGTGTGGAGTAAAGGACTTTAATCGCTGAACAGAGAAAGCTTGGGACTCCATATGTCTCTAGAGTTTGGAACATATAATCCCAACCCACTCTGTCGAAAGCCTTCTTGGCATCTAGTGAGAGTGCAAGGAAGGGAAGGCCCATGTCTGCTGAATATGTAAATATGTTTAAGAACCTACGGGTGTTGTCAGTACCCTGGCATCCTAAAACAAAGCCCACCTGATCTAAGTGTACAATAGAAGGGATGTGTATTGTTAGCCTGTTTCCTAGGATCTTTGCATAGATCTTGATATCTACATTTATAAGCGATATCAGTCTGTAACGTTCACATAGCATTGGGTCTTTCCCTTCCTTGGGAATAGTGAGGATACTTGCTTCAAGGTATTCACTTGGGAGGTGAGCCAGTTTGGCCGTTTCACTATAAAGCCTCAAAAGGAATAGTAAGAGTTCCAGAGAGTAGGTTTTATAGAATGAGGCTGAGAAGCCATCAGGGCCCAGGGCCTTGTGGGATTTAAGGGACTTCACTGCTCTCTTTACTAAGTCTATTGAGAAAGGGCGTTCCAGATCCTCAATAGCTTCTAAGGCTAGGCAGGGTAGTTGAAGGGAGTCCAGGAAAGACTGTATTGCACGTTGATCAGGGCGGGGGGTTTCAAAGGAATCACCGAGATTGTATAGCGTGTGATATCTTTAGGCAAGTAAACTGTGCCATTTTGCATTTTAATTGCCACTATTCGCCTCTGTTCTGTTCGTTATCTAAGTTTAGCTGGAAGTAGTCTATTGGCTTTATTTTGTTAGTTGTCTCTAATTGTCTAAGATCAGCATATAGCTTAGCTAAAGGGATTCTTAGTTTTTTATCTTTACTTCCCTCTGCCTAAAAGATTTCAGTTTGTTTTTCAATTGAGTTGTACAGTTTGTTGGTCACATTAAAGGTGGAAAAAGTTCTGAAATGATTTTTTTTGTCTCATTTTTTTTTACATAACAGAAATCTGACATTTTAACAGGTGTGTGTAGACTTTTTATATCCACTGTATGCTCATGTAGGATGAAAGCTTTTAAAAACATAACTTGTATATACTTATGTAATATGCTAACTTGCAAGGAAATAGTTTGTAAATGATCATCTAATATGAAAGCTTATAAGCAAATAGCTTGTATATGATCATGTAATGTAAAAACTTGCATAAACTACTGCTTGTATATGTTTATATAATAAGATAGCTTACAATAACTTAACTTGTATAAGCTTATATATAGAGCAACATTAACTACCAAAGTTTTTATATGATCCAGACCAACATAACTTGCAAATTCAATAACATTTTATGTTGATCTGGTATTGGAAACAGATTTGATATAAAAGGTAATTTGGTATTTTGAAATTGTATTGTAAAAAGATATGCATGTATACTCACCAAAGTTTTAGATTTGTCTTCTGTTGTGCATGTGCAGGTAACAGCAAAATATTACAGCTTTGAAAAATGCATTTGAATGATAATTTCACCAAATGTATGAGCTATGGATATTTAAGAAGGTCACTCATTTTCAAAAGAACTTCAAATTAAACAAATTGTTTTTTTTTAATTAATATTCATTCATGATTATTTATGGACATGTCTGTTTGTTTCATATTGCTATTTACACAGCTCATCTATTCACTCAATCTTAATATCTTAGTATCTTTCACTGTTGTCACTGGGTTAATTGAGGTGTGGCTTTTTTAACAAGTCATTTTGAATGTGTGTATTTTTAATGGTACACATCTCACACACAAACTCTAATTATCATACACAAACATACTAAATATCATACACATACACTAACTTCACAACATACAGACACACAAATGTACACACTATGCAATATACACTCACTACACAGCATATACACACCAGCATACACACAATAAAAAAATGTACATTTAGATATACACTCTACATAACATATATACTCACAAATTTACACAACACAATTGACTATATAAAACACACAGTACACAACATTGACATAATATATTCACATGTATATGCATATAAATTACACACAACAGCATTCATAAACACACTACTCAGCATAAACATTCATATACACATACTGCACACAGCATACACACATATATACACAGGACAGATAAGACTTCCAGCACATTTATCTCCTCTGTACAGAATCTATCTGAGATATACTGTGAACAAAAAAGTGTCTACCATTCTGTCTCTGGGTCATTTAGCAAGGAATATAAGGTATGTGAGTATACTTCAGTGTTACTGACCCCTAACATAACAGTGATTGAAAATGCTTAGTGCCATATACCAGGTACAACAAAACTGCGACAGGTCATACTATCTATAAACATATACAGTATCTCACAAAAGTGAGTAGACCCCTCACATTTTTGTAAATATTTTATTATATCTTTTCATGTGACAACACTGAAGAAATGACACTTTGCTACAATGTAAAGTAGTAAGTGTACAGCCTGTATAACAGTGTAAATTTGCTGTCCCCTCAAAATAACTCAACAGACAGCCATTAATGTCTAAACCGTTGGCAACAAAAGTGAGTACACCCCTAAGTGGAAATGTCCAAATTGGGCCCAAAGTGTCAATATTTTGTGTGGCCACCATTATTTTCCAGCACTGCCTTAACCCTCTTGGGCATGGAGTTCACCAGAACTTCACAGGGTGCCACTGGAGTCCTCTTCCACTCCTCCATGACAGCATCACAGAGCTGGTGGATGTTAGAGACCTTGATCTCCCCCACCTTCTGTTTGAGGATGCCCCACAGATGCTCAATAGGGTTTAGGTCTGGAGACATGCTTGGCCAGTCCATCACCTTTACCCTCAGCTTCTTTAGCAAGGCAGTGGTCGTCTTGGAGGTGTGTTTGGGGTCGTTATCATGTTGGAATACTGCCCTGCAGCCCAGTCTCAGAAGGGAGGGGATCATGCTCTGCATCAGTATGTCACAGTAAATGTTGACATTCATGGTTCCCTCAATGAACTGTAGCTCCCCAGTGCCGGCAGCACTTATGCAGGCCTAGATCATAACACTCCCACCACCATGCTTGACTGTAGGCAAGACACACTTGCCTTTGTACTCCTCGCCTGGTTGCCACCACACACGCTTGACACCATCTGAACCAAATAAGTTTATCTTGGTCTCATCGGACCACAGGACATGGTTCCAGTAATCTATGTCCTGCTTGTCTTCAGCAAACTGTTTGCGGGCTTTCTTGTGCATCATCTTTAGAAGAGGCTTCCTTCTGGGATGACAGCCATTCAGACCAATTTGATGCAGTGAGCAGAGTATGGTCTGAGCACTGACCGGCTGACCCCCCACCTCTTCAACCTCTGCAGCAATGCTAGCAACACTCATACATCTATTTCCCAAAGATAACCTCTGGATATAGGAGGCCAAGCACATGCACTCAACTTCTTTGGTCGACCATGACAAGGCCATTTCTGAGTGGAACCTGTCCTGTGAAACCGCTGTATGGTCTTCCCACTGTGCTGCAGCTCAGTTTCAGGGTCTTGGCAATCTTCTTATAGCCTAGGCCATCTTTATGTAGAGCAACAATTCTTTTTTTCAGATCCTCAGAGAGTTCTTTGCCATGAGGTGCCATGTTGAACTTCCAGTGACCAGTATGAGAGAGTGTGAGAGCTATAACACCAAATTTAACACACCTGCTCCCCATTCACACCTGAGACCTTGTAATACTAATGTGTCACATGACCAGTCATAGAGCAGCTACCCGGTAATCAATCAAGCAGTAATATTCACATGTCACGGGACACATAACGTCGGCACAGTCTAGACTCTGGTTAGGTTATTATTAAAAAAAAATTAAAAAGCACTTAGGCTTTAGAGTAGGACACTGTGTGTCTACCCTCTTTCTTATATATTTTCATGTGACATCAGCAGTCGGCACTGTCCGGTAATCACATGAAGAAGAAAAAAGCAGAACACTTTTTTTAAGTTTTATTTCAGGACTGTGTGTGGCCCCCCCAGCCCTCAATCCCGGTGCAGTCATACTGCCTGCATCACCAGTAAGTCCCCCTGCATATAAATACATAAATGTGTAAGTACACACACATATATATATATATATATATATATATTTGTAAGCAATGGAATGCACTCATGGGTCTTTTAAACAAACGTGTTGTTTAATGTAACGTTTCGGGGACCGTATCCCAAGGGGATACGGTCTCCGAAACGTTACATTAAATACAAGGTTGTTTAAAAGACCAGTGAGTACATTCCATTGATTACAATTATTGATTTACTGTTTGCACCCTGGCAGTTGGATTTAAGTGAGAGTGCTCTTCATCTGCTATCATATATATATATATATATATATATATATATATATATATATATATATATATATATTAAAATTATGGGGGGGGGGAGATAAAAAACTGAAATTAAAATCCTCCATGTCTCAAAATTAAATCAATGTAAATATTTGCATAGGAAACTAGTACATCTAAGCAAGTATCCCCGCTTGCCCCCAGAAATTCTTAATATGCAATGTTTCCAATGCACAAGAGAATTGTGGGTAAGATATGCAAATTAGGTATGCAAATTCTCAGTTTTTTTGCTTCAAAATACTGTTTTAACACAGCGATCCTTTTAAACAGGAATATGACAGCAAACCAGAAATCACTCACTATACAAGCCTGTTTCGTTCTTTTTAGAACTCATCAGTAGGAGATAGATTTCTGATTGCTGCATTGGAAAAGCTATTTTCATGGTTAAACCAAAATTCATTAAAATTATGGGGGGGGGGAGATAAAAAACTGAAATTAAAATCCTCCATGTCTCAAAATTAAATCAATGTAAATATTTGCATAGGAAACTAGTACATCTAAGCAAGTATCCCCGCTTGCCCCCAGAAATTCTTAATATGCAATGTTTCCAATGCACAGGAGAATTGTGGGTAAGATGTGCAAATTAGGTATGCAAATTCTCAGTTTTTTTGCTTCAAAATACTGTTTTAACACAGCGATCCTTTTAAACAGGAATATGACAGCAAACCAGAAATCACTCACTATACAAGCCTGTTTCGTTCTTTTTAGAACTCATCAGTAGGAGATAGATTTCTGATTGCTGCATTGGAAAAGCTATTTTCATGGTTAAACCAAAATTCATTAAAATTATGGGGGGGGGGGGAGATAAAAAACTGAAATTAAAATCCTCCATGTCTCAAAATTAAATCAATGTAAATATTTGCATAGGAAACTAGTACATCTAAGCAAGTATCCCCGCTTGCCCCCAGAAATTCTTAATATGCAATGTTTCCAATGCACAAGAGAATTGTGGGTAAGATATATATATATATACACACACACATATATAAAGTGTGTATATATATATATATATATATATATATATACAGTGGATATAAAAAGTCTACACACCCCTGTTAAAATGTCAGATTTTTGTGATGTAAAAAATTAGACAAAGATAAATCATTTCAGAACTTTTTCCACCTTTAATGTGATCTATAAACTACACAACTCAATTGAAAAAAAAAACTATAATCTTTAAGGTGGAGGGATTCAAAACCATGTTAAAAAAGAGTTATCACATACCTGCCATAATTTAAAGTGCCTCTGATTAACCCCGAATAAAGTTCAGCTGTTCTAGTAGGTCTTTCCTGACATCAGAGGGATCTCATTGTTAAAAGGTATCAGTCAGGAGAAGGGTACAAAAGAATTTCCAAGGCATTAGCTATACCATAGAACACAGTGAAGACAGTCATCATCAAGTAGAGAACATATGGCACAACAATGACATTACCAAGAACTGGATGTCCCTCCAAAATTGATGAAAAGACGAGAAGAAAACTGGTCTGGGAGGCTACCAAGAGGCCTACAGCAACATTAAAGGAGCTGCAGGAATATCTGGTAGGTACTGGCTGTGTTGTACATGTGACAACAATCTCCTGTATTCTTCATATGTTTGGGCTTTGGGGTAGACGGCAAGATGGAAGCCTTTTCTTATGAAGAAAAACATCCAAGCCCAGTTAAATTTAGCAAAAACACATCTGAAGTGTCCCAAAAGCATGTGAGAAAAGGTGTTATGGTCTGATGAAACCAAGGTTGAACTTTATGGCAATAATTCCAAAAGATATGTTTGGTGCAAAAACAACACTGCATATCACCAAAAGAACACCATACCCACAGTGAAACATGGTGGTGTCAGCACCATGCTTTGGGGCTATTTTTCTTCAGCTGGAACTGGGGTCTTATTCAAGGTAGAGGGAATTATGAACAGTTCCAAATACCAGACAATATTGGCACAAAGCCTTCAGGCTTCTGCTAGAAAGCTGAACATGAAGAGGAACTTCATCTTTCAGCATGACAACGACCCAAAGCATACATCCAAATCAACAAATGAATGGCTTCACCAGAAGAAGATTAAAGTTTTGGAATGGCCCAGCCAGAGCCCAGACCTGAATCCAATCGAAAATCTGTGGGGTGATCTGAAGAGGGCTGTGCACAGGAGATGCCCTCGCATTCTGACAGATTTGGAGTTTTTTTGCAAAGAAGAGTGGGCAAATCTTGCCAAGTCAAAATGTGCCATGCTGATAGACTCATACCCCAAAAGACTGAGTGCTGTCATAAAATCAAAAGTTGCTTCATCAAAGTATTAGTTTAAGGGTGTGCACACTTATGCAACCATATTATTTTATTTTTTTATATTTACTTCCTTTCACCTAAAAGATTTCAGTTTGTTTTTCAATTGAGTTGTACAGTTTATAGGTCACATTAAAGGTGGAAAAAGTTCTGAAATGATTTATCTTTGTCTCATTTTTTTACATCACAGAAACCTGCCATTTTAACAGGGGTGTGTAGACTTTTTATATCCACTGTATATACATATACAGAGTTAGACATGTGTATGTATGTACCTCTATGTTAAAGGGAAATTAAACCCACATTTTTTCTTTCATGATTTAGAAAGAGCATGCAATTTTAAACAACGTTCTAATTTACTTCTATTATCTAGTTTGCTTTATTCTCTTGATATCCTTTGCTTAAAATCATATCTAGATAGGCTCAGAAGCTGCTGATTAGTAGCTGCACATAGATTCCTTGTGTGATTGGCTCGCCCATGTGCACTGCTGTATATTCAAAAAAGGATATCTAAAGAATGAAGCAAATTAGATGATAGAAGTAAATTGGAATATTTTTAAAATAGTATTCTCTATCTGAATCATGAAAGAAAAAATTTGGGTTTAATGTCCCTTTAAAGCTTTTTTAAAAAAAAAAAAAAAATTTTATTAGACAGTGTTAAAGTAATCTAAAAACTAACTTCAATGGGCAAGATTACAAGTCACGCAGCAAATCTGTTTTTGGTAGTTGTGGAAACACAGCGTGCAATATGGCTTTTTGGCATCTGGGGTTGCACAGGTATTACAAGTTGCAAAACAACTTATTTTGCATCCAAAAAGTCAAATCGAGTGTGCATTCACGTATTCCCCCATAGAAGTCAATGGAGAAGACAAATAGAAAAAGCACTAAAACCCTAATCTGTTGCATAAAGCCCATGACGTATTCTCCTCGAAAAGTGTACATGAAAATGCAAATATTTAATATTGCGAGAGTGTTTTCATAATGGAATATATACTATTTATTTATAAATAAATATTTCTCTATATATGAGATGATTTTTGGACTGATTTATCTATTTATTGCGAGATATGTATATGAATATATACTGTATATGTCTAGATATCTCGAGATCTATATGCGAATATCTCTTTGAAAATCTCTCTGAGATATTGTTCAATGTGCATAAGATTGTAATGTGAAATATTTTCATTATCTCCATAGATAAACATATCTCAGACTCTATACATATAAATCCATGTTTCTCTATGTATGTGTATTTTTGTCAATGTAAAATCCCATCATCTGGTTTTTTTTTAAAAATAATTTTTATTAGACAGTGTTAATGTGAGTGTAATTGTACTTTGTAATGTATTTTTGAAGTGTTTTGTGAAACTTTTATGTTGTGGAAAGCTGTTAACTAAAGCGCAGAAAGGATTGTTGCGTAAAAGGTGACTGCGCATGTGCAATCACGAGTTTCCAAGACTTGTAATATCTGCGCAATGGAAATTGATTGCGAAAAGACCATATCGCTCGCGTAAAACCCATACCGTGCAACTTGTAATCTTGCCCAATGTGCATTATTGAAATATAAAATATAAAAAAAAAATGTTTTTATTAATGTTGTTTAAATTTGTTACAACAGCACAAACAGATTTGCAAAGTACAAGGTCTTGTATTTTAGACATTTCGATATGCAATATGAATTTAAACAACTATTTTTCTTTTTCTTAAAGACATATAATAATCGAAAATAGAAGGTGAAAGATGGGAGAAGACAGATTTATATTATGCCTTTTCAAATCAGTTTTCAAGTGTTTACGACAAGAATATTTGTAGCGCAAGAATGTAAAATATGGAAATAACTAGCTAACACTCTGTTTGCCAACTATATGTTAAGTCACAAATTCAAATTCTCTTGATACAATGGGCTTGATTTATCAAGTGACAACGGACAGGGGCATATATATGCCCCCATGTCCGCCGCAGCTTGCCTCTGGCGGGCTGAATTCCATTGGTGGAATTCAGCATTGCACAAGAGCGCTATTTTGCACTCTTGTGCAACACCGCTCCCTGCCCACGCACAGCCAATCACATGCAGCAGGAGCTGTCAATCTCCCTGGTCGGACGAGACCGGGAAGATTGAAATTCTCCACCTAAGAGGTAGAGATGAGGATAGTAAGCAGCGGTCTGATGACTGCTGCTTGATAAATACTGACTGCAGGTTCTCTTGTGAAATAAATCGAGACTATTGAGAGTATTAGATAATTAATATAATGTTTAAAAACAGTTATTGTGCATGTATCCCCTGTTCCCAAATAAAAATTATGTCAAGAATAAAGTACCGCCTCCCTATGTAGCTATAGTGTATATTTTCTAGCATAAGAATATGTTATGCTTCAGATAACCATTAATTAAAAGTTGGGATGTGTTGTTTTAGCGGGGGGGCAAGAAATTATGAAGAAGAAAAAAAAGTTGAAAAATTGTGCTAAAGCTGGACCCCCCTAATGGGGGACCTCCCGGGGGCCCGGTCACAGTCGTGAATGCTTCACCCCTGGTAGTTCCGCCCCTGCATAAGTGTGCATATAAAAAGACTGTGCACAATTTGATAATGTAGTAAATTGGGAAGTCTCTTAAATCATGCCATTTTTATTTTGACTTTAGTTTCCCTTCAGCAGATTTCCAACTGTTTTATTGGTGGAAAATGGAGTGACTCACAGACATAAAAATATTTTTCCCCTCAGTACAAGGACATCTGATTTACAACAAAAAAAAATACACTTTTAGATG
Source organism: Bombina bombina (assembly GCF_027579735.1). Lineage (NCBI taxonomy): Eukaryota > Metazoa > Chordata > Amphibia > Anura > Bombinatoridae > Bombina > Bombina bombina. Next base: position 799,074,934 of record NC_069499.1, on the reverse strand, counting down.
CCAAAAAAGTCTTCTGTGTCCCTTTAAGAGTGAACACATAAATCTTTTTGACTGTGAACTAGTAAATAAACAATAGTGCACATTAGTAGTTCTATACTATAAAATACAGGTTGATAACAGTGATGACAAATGTTGGCTGGTACTGGACTAGGACCGTCTCTGATTATACATTTCCCTGTCCTTATTACATAACACTTTTCCCAGATTTGTAAACATGGAAAATGGCTTAGTCTGGTAATGGTGTATTTAGTTTTATTCTGTCCTAGGAACTGCTGGCTCAAAATGTCTTACTCCCCAACAATTCTGGCTCATATTATCCTCATATGTTTCTCTGGAGGCCACGGATGCATGGAGGGGGTCATGTCTAAAACAAAGACCTTGATAAGTAACACAATTAATAAAAAAACACAAAATAAAATATATAGATAGCATAGGAGTAAGAAGGCATCATGCCATAGAATTAAACCTTCAAAATGTAACACCTGCCTAGTTGGTTTTAGTCACAATCCGCTGCTATTAGTGGTGCTACACATATAAATGGAGTTGCGTAGCGTACACCACACATACCTCTAGAATTGAACCTGACTGGTGGTGTTTACAATTTGTGTATAATTGGTACATACACATTTGTTTGTAGTGACATTAATGTTACTGTATAAAACAAAAGCTAAGCTAGTCCTATTAATCAATCCAGTATGCATTAGAGTCGATATAAGGACTGTAACAAAGCACAAGACTTATAAAACAGCATAGCTTATTATGACAATGTTTTGAAATGTCTTACTGAATTATAGCACAGTCATGTCCAAGGCAAAAGATAATTCTCCATAACTCAACCCTTGTACTTAAAAAATGTTTAATTACTGCCATAAATAGCATTACATTTACTTTTACAACATTTCACTATTGCTGTCATCTTCACAAAATTCTGTATCATTTTAAGTTTTATGTGGAGCCATCAAGGTATAAAATGTTGTTCTTTAACCTCTCATTAAAAAAATTATGTTGCCATCATTGACAATTTGAATGGATCAATTTAAAGAAACAGTGTATTCTAAGATTGGTTTCCCCTCAATGTGCTTCCAATGATTTGTAATACCAGCAGCAGAGTATAAAATAAATGGGAGGTTGCTACTTAGGCTTTATTTTTGCATATCAAATTGCTGGTTTAGTTATTTGACACCACAACCCATTAAAATGTACTGAACTTGCAGGGAAATAAAATCTCGTTATTTTATCACTTTCTATGCATACACATAGTTATTTATCTCTGTCGGTATACGAAAGCCTGATTCTTAGGGCCTAATGATCAAAAACTCTCCACCATGGAGAGCAATCACACAAAATCTTTGGGGGTTTTTAGACTTTATATTGTAATACAGAAGTCTCTCCTTCACATACAGAAACTTACTTAGTGAGATAAACATCTCTCAAGGTAAAAATTGTGTTTCTTTCAGGGACCTCGCTGTACTGATAAGACTTCTTAGATCATCTCACCTACTGAGATATTAAAGGATCCCTCAATGCAGTAGAATTACATAATTAACAAGTGCATCATAAAAAGACAATGCAATAACACCTACTCTGAATTTCAAATAATCAGTAGATTTATTTTCTGACAAATTATTTTTTTCTCTCATATTCCGGCCTCTTATATCATGTGACAGGCATCAACCAATCACAGACTAGTATACGTATACCCTGTAAGCTTGTGCACATGCTCAGCAGGGTGTTGTTCCCCAGAAAGTGTAAATATAAAAAGACTGTGCAAAATGTGATAATGGAAATAAATTGGAAAGTGTCTTGAAACTGCATGTTCTATCAGAATCAAAAAAGTTTATTTTGACTTGAGTGTCCCTTTAAGGGAATAGAAAAGTCAAAATAAAACTTACAAGAATCAGATAGACCATGTAATTTAAATACACTTTTAAATTCACTTCTATTTTTAAATGTGCTTCATTCTCTTGGTATCCCTTATTGAAAAAGAATACTCACATATCCTACACTAGTGGGAGCTGCTGATTGCTGCCTGCACACATGTGTCTCTTGTGATTGGCTAACTAGATGTGTTCAGCTAGCTGCTGGTAGTGCAATGGTGTTCCTTCAGCAAAGGATAACAAGAGAACAAAGCACATTTGATAATAGAAGTAAGTTGGAAAGTTGTTTAAAATTGTATGTTCTACCCAAATCGTGAAAGAACCGTTTGCGGTTTCCTGTCCCTTTAACGTTTTCAGCATAGGTGGGGATACCACAGTTAAAAGCAGCTATTTGAAATCCTAAAATAAAAGTAAAGAAGCTATTTATAAATAATGGATACACTCCAGCAAGTAGACATGATCATTTTGAACAAATTCAAGAAGAGAAAAATGTAAAGTATACTGTCTCTTTAATTCAGAAGAGTAAAATTTCTTCCTTGGACAATGAACCATTTAAAAGAAACGAGATGAAGATGGATTAAGATAATTATAGACAAACAGATTGAGATAGCGGAAGAATGATATGCCATAAACGATAAGAGCAAATAGCATAATAAAGTGATTTACCTGGTTATGCATTTACTAAAAAGGTTGTATTTCGGTTGCTAAGTATAATGTTAAACAAACTGTATGATTAAAAAAACTCAGTTTTATTTTAGACAAACAAAATGTATTTGATGGTACATATTAAAGTTAAAGGAATAGTCAATACAAAATACATTTTTATGATTCTGATAGAGCATGCAATTGTAAACAAGTTTCTAATTTACTCCTATTATAAATTTTTATTCATTCTCTTGTTATCTTTATTTGAAAAAGCAAGAATGTAAGCATAAGAGCCGGCCCATTTTTGGTTCATCACCTTGGTAGCACCTTCTGATTGGCGTCTAAATGTAGCCACCAATCAGCAAGCCCTACCCAGGTGCTGAACCAAAAATGGTCCAGCTCCTAAGCTTATATTCAAATAAAGATACCAAGAGAATGAAGAAAAATTGATAATAGGAGTAAATTAGAAAGTTGCTTAAAATCTATCTGAATCATGAAAGTATAATTTTGACTAGACTTTTCCTTTAAAGCTCACTGTTTCTTTTTTTTTTCTTAAATCAAAATATTTTTATCTTATGCCAGATTGTAAAAATAAGGGACACAAAATAAACAATAAATCATTAGATTGGTAATAACAGATAGTACTCAGACACACAATTACAAATAAATTGTTGGTATTTCATGCCCTCTAGCTCCATAACAGTTTGTTTATGAAAACGTTGTACTCGGTTTGTGTGTGTGTGTGTGTGTGGGGGGGGGGGGGGGTGTTTGTTTTTTTGGCTTTAGTTTTTAAGCCATTCCAATCCAATTGAATGCTAAAAACCCTCTCAAGTTACACACACAATATTTCTGGGCCGGACAACACTATTCATGTTCCTCCCTGCACAGCCTGCACCATGTGTAACTCATAATTGTCCAGGAACACATGGCCGAGGTGTCAACCCTAGTAGCAGCTGAAAACACCTCTTCCAGGAGAACACAAACCTCAAACAAGCGCAGTGCAGGGGGTGATAATATAGGGCGCATCAGAACTACACAACATTTTCACAAATGTATTAGAAATATCGGTTACAATCCACACATGTAAGGGCTTAAACACACAGTTGAAGCATTTTATTTTTGCACTATTGTCTGCATAGACACATTAGAGCAATTTGTTTTATACCCCTTTAACCACTTGCCTGTGAATGACAAACTGTGCATGATGACCTGAAGAGGAAAATGCTGATAGGTCTATGGGTGCATAGAAAACTGTGCTTCTGTCAGTCATTGTGCTGTTTGAATAGTATACTGTAGTTGAGTCTTTAATAGTTTTCTTTTTTATTTAGTGTTCTAAGTAGCTGCTATTTTATTTTTTATAATTTAAGTTTAATCTTATAAATGATTCGCACGTGTATCCATTTTAGAGAAAGCCCCTAATGGAAAGGTACTTTGAAAGTTTGAGTTCTGACCTGGCTGAGGCCTAGCTTGACATAGTAGTAATACTTTGGGTAGTAATACTTTTTCTTATTACTACTAACCACCTTCTTTTAATTAATTAATTTATTGTTATATTTTTTTATTCTGCACCCTCTTAAGAGGTATTTTATATTTCTTTTATATTTCTTCTTGAAACTGATCAGATTTTTTAAAATCCAAGACAACAGACACATTAGTGCAGAGCTAAATAATATAATGTGTCTGGAATCTGAGCATGGAAACGTGCCACTGGATCTTTCCCTCAATGTGGTAAATGCACAAACTTAGTTTCACATGCATAAATGCACTAACTCAGTGTCACTCAGGACTCCTGGTCCACAGCCATTTGCCTTAACTTTAAGCCACCAGAGGGCTCTGTCTTAGGTTGATATTCTTGGAGACCTGTTGCCTGCACTAGCCGTGTTCTTTAGCTCCACCTGCCTGCCAGCTACAGGTAGTTTTCTAATCAGTCTCTCTATAAAAGGCTACTTCAGAGTCTCCTCCCTGCCCTGACATTGTGGTTACACCCCTTTGTTTGTGCCTCTGTTTAGTGTTCTGCATCCTGCTGTGTTTGGTCTTCTTGGCTTCTGTGCCTGGCTTGTCCTTTTGAACATTCTTCCGGTTTTCTCTTGTGTATGACGAAAGATTGGACTGATACCTGTTTTCCTGACCTCTGGCTTGAATTTCGACTTTGCTTTTTTACTTCTAACTGTGGATTCTGTTGACCAAGACCCTGTTTCAGGGATTCCTCCTGTCCAAGGCCCTGTTGTGGGCAGTCCTCCTGTCCAAGGCCGCAGTGCGGACATTCCTCCTGTCCAAGACCCCGGTGCAGACATTCCACCTGCCCAAGACCCCGGTGTGGGCACTGCCAAGTCCATTGTCTCCTGACAAGGTCTGCATCTCCTGATGCTCAGTCTCCTAGTCCAGCATCTATTTACCTGTTCAATAAACTTGTTTTCCTAAGTGTTTGCCATAATGCCTAAAAACGCTCAAAGAAACACATCCCATTGGCCCATTTTCACTCACAAGGGACACCTAAGCCTGACACCTCAACATCTTGGCTCCAAACACCTAACACAGCTCCACCGAGCATGACACTAAGTTCACTATCCGTGGGTTACTAAATAGCAGCAGTATATAACTTATAGTCACAGGGGTTATATATTACTAATCCTAAATACAACACAACCTCTGCAATTTATGCCTAACTGCTGCTTTCCTGAAACCCACAGTGCAGTTTAGTCCTAATTGCTGCTCATCCAAACCAAACCTCAAAACATATGAACCAATGAGTTCTCCCATTAAAAAATACCTTCAAGGGACAATTAACACCTTGCAATTAAAATACATTTTGTTTTGTTGATAAAGAATAACAAATCAGCTAAGCCTTAAAAGGGACAAAAAAACTGAACATTTTTCTTTCATCATTCTGATAGAACAGACAATTTTAAACAGCTTTCCAATTACTTCTATTATCAAATTTTATTTGTTTTCTTGTTATCCTTTTTTGAAAAGCAGGAAGGTAAGTTCAGGAATGTGCACGTGTCTGCAGTACTATATGGCAGCATTTTTGCAACAATGTTATACATTAGCACTATATGGCAGCACTATTTCCTGTAATGTATTGTTCCAGACACTACCTATCTAGATATCTCTTCAACAAAGAATAACAAGAGAATGAAGCAAATTTAATAATAGAAGTAAATTGGAAACTTTTTTTATTTTTTTAAATTGTATTCTCTATCTGATTCAAGTGCCTTTAACATATTTAAACAATAAACGTCTATTTACTGCAATTGTTTTTTAATAGCAAAACTCCACCATTTGTCTTATTTGGAGGAGCCACTCTGGGCTTTAAGCCACTTACAACAAGGATAGCCACAGTCATAAAGTTAGTGTAAAGTGAAATGCTTTATAATTGTTAACTTATAATATCAATTAGGGACATATATGTAGCAGAGTTTGCCCTGAGAAGTCAGCATGGTGCATTTCAAATTGAAATTGCTCCATTTTCAAAACTAAATTACTTGAATGGCTGGCACAATAAATAAAAAAAATATATATTGTGGAACTACCCATAACTAAACATTTTATATAAAATATTAATGGTGTTTACTGCCCCTTTAACTGCACAATACTGATCACTGCAACACTAAATAACCTAGTCACACTGTGCTGATCTTACTATCATACATAAAACCAAACTACCTTATCTAGATTCCTAAACACAAAATAACGGCCCTTCCCTGACCCTTCAAACAGAACTATAAACCTAACCTTACTGACCAAATTCCTCTCTAACACAATATTCCCTCATTTAATCTACTCCCACAACCATTTGTTGTAATTAGGGTTGCACCGATACCGATACTAGTATCGGTATCGGTACCGATACCAAGTACTTGCATGAGTACTTGTACTCGTGCAAATGCACCGATACTTAAACCGATACCTCCACTTGCTACCCATATGCTATCTAGTGGTGTTTTTTTCAAACTGCATGTTCCCATTTCATTTAAAGCTGGAGTGGAGACTAAGCTAAAAAATGTTTACTACTGTTCTGCCTATACAAATTGCTCTTATTTGTATTATTGTAGGAGAGATCACTGTACTGCGTTCAGACAAACCCCTGAAGTACTGGGCAGTTAATAAACAGATTTCCAGCTCTGGCAAAAATGGCCCAAAAATATCTTTCTGCCCCATGCAGTAGTGTGGAAAGTTGAACCTCCTTACTGATAGCAAAAACAGACTTATAGCTGAACATGCAGAGATGCTTCTGTTCTGTTCCTTAAAAAGAACTTGCCACTAACTTTTGTAAAATGATTCTAATTGCTAGATTGCCTTTTATACTGCTAGTTCTCATCTTGCACAATTATGTTCAAAACATGCTGTACTCTGAGGAACATCTTAGCTTATATAATTGCAGGAAGAGTACTCATAGGAAAAATTCAGTTAATCCCAATGAACACTCATCCTGCAATTATAGGACTAGATTTAGATTACATTTGATTGGCAAGCTTTACCAATGCTCTGTTCACATTTCCAACTCCATAGCCTTTAATGGAGTAGGACGTGTAATGAGAGCATTGGTAAAGCTTACCAGTCAAATGTAATCTAGCCCATAGTGTTGTTCACCATGATTAAACAGTATTCTGTTTTTTTTTTTACTGTATGACACTTTTGGTTGGTTGCAATTTTATATTTGTTATTTATTGTTGTTGTTAATATATTTTATTGTAATATTTTTATTTCTAAACATGTTCTGTGAACTTTGTGACAAATAAAACCTGTTTTATTATTTCATAATGTCTTTTGAGTTACAGTCCTTCATAATTATAAAGAAGGAATCTTAAATAATTAGTCTGTATTGTGCTTGGTAAACTGTCACATAACATAAAAAAAAAGTATCGGTAATTGGTATCGGCGAGTATTTGAAAACAAGTATCGGTACTTGTACTCGGTCTTAAAAAAATGGTATTGGTGCAACCCTAGTTGTAATGGCTTCATTAAACCCCAACTCTATAACTAATCATAACTGCAATGTCTGCTCATAACCATTACAGACCCCCCAGCTGACCCTATTTGAAAGGGACAGTCCCTAAATCTGAGTTCTGTCCCACTGTACTCTCTGAGAAAGCCATATTTCCCAATTTGCAGATTTTCCCTTATCCCAGCTCATAGACCACTCATACACCCCCATAAACCACCCAGACACACCCACTAACCAACCAGACACACCCACGGCCCCGCCCATTATTCACCTGTGACACCCCTTTCAAACATGGCACCACTAGTGATGTCGCGAATAGTTCACCGGCGAATAGTGTAAATTTTAAAAAAAAACTTTTTCGACTGTGAAACATCAGTCTGCTAGTGTAATCTAATTGCAGTTGCCTGCCTGCCAGCGTGTGTGCCAGACCCCCTTGCCCAGTGCCACACCACTCATATCTGGTGTAACAGTAGTGTAAATTTAAAAAAAAAAAAACTTTTTTGACTGTGAAACATCAGTCTGCTTGTGTAATCTAATTGCAGTTGCCTGCCTGCCTGCCAGCGTGTGTGCCAGGCCCACTTGCCCAGTGCCACACCACTCATATCTGGTGTAACAGTAGTGTAAATTTAAAAAAAAAAAACATTTTTGACTGTGAAACATCAGTCTGCTAGTGTAATCTAATAGCAGTTGCCTGCCTGCCAGCGTGTGTGCCAGGCCCACTGCCCAGTGCCACCACTCATATCTGGTGTAACAGTAGTGTAAATTTAAAAAAAAAAAAACTTTTTTGACTGTGAAACATCAGTCTGCTTGTGTAATCTAATTGCAGTTGCCTGCCTGCCAGCGTGTGTGCCAGGCCCACTTGCCCAGTGCCACCACTCATATCTGGTGTAACAGTAGTCTAAAATTTAAAAAAAAAACTTTTTTGACTGGGAAACATCAGTCTGCTAGTGTAATCTAATTGCAGTTGCCTGCCTGCCAGCGTGTGTGCCAGGCCCACTTGCCCAGTGCCACCACTCATATCTGGTGTAACAGTAGTGTAAATTTAAAAAAAAAAACTTTTTTGACTGTGAAACATCAGTGTACTTGTGTAATCTAATTGCAGTTGCCTGCCTGCCAGCGTGTGTGCCAGGCTCACAGCGTATACTGTGCCCACTTGCCCAGTGCCACCACTCATATCTGGTGTAACAGTAGTGTAAATTTAAAAACAAAAAACTTTTTGGACTGTGAAACATCATCTCTGCTTTTTTGTGTCAGGCTCACAGCGTATACTGTGCCCACTTGCCCAGTGCCACCACTCATATCTTGTTTAATAGTAGTGTAAGTGTACATTTAAAAACAAAAAAAACTTCTTGGACTGTGAAACATCAGTCTGCTTTTTTGTTTCAGGCTCACAGCTTATACTGGGCCCACTTGCCCAGTGCCACCACTCATATCTTGTTTAATAGTAGTGTAAGTGTACATTTAAAAAAATAAAAACATTTTGGACTGTGAAACATCAGTCTGTTTTTTTGTGTCAGGCTCACAGCGTATACTGTGCCCACGTGCCCAGTGCCACCACTCATATCTTGTTTAATAGTAGTGTAAGTGTACATTTAAAAACAAAAAAAACTTTTTGGACTGTGAAACATCAGTCTGCTTTTTTGTTTCAGGCTCACAGCTTATACTGGGCCCACTTGCCCAGTGCCACCACTCATATCTTGTTTAATAGTAGTGTAAGTGTACATTTAAAAAAATAAAAACTTTTTGGACTGTGAAACATCAGTCTGCTTTTTTGTGTCAGGCTCACAGCGTATACTGTGCCCACTTGCCCAGTGCCACCACTCATATCTTGTTTAATAGTAGTGTAAGTTTACATCTAAAAAAATAAAAACTTTTTGGACTGTGAAACATCAGTCTGCTTGTGTAATCTAATTGCAGTTGCCTGCCTGCCTGCCAGCGTGTGTGCCAGGCCCACTTGCCCAGTGCCACACCACTCATATCTGGTGTAACAGTAGTGTAAATTTAAAAAAAAAAAACATTTTTGACTGTGAAACATCAGTCTGCTAGTGTAATCTAATAGCAGTTGCCTGCCTGCCAGCGTGTGTGCCAGGCCCACTGCCCAGTGCCACCACTCATATCTGGTGTAACAGTAGTGTAAATTTAAAAAAAAAAAACTTTTTTGACTGTGAAACATCAGTCTGCTTGTGTAATCTAATTGCAGTTGCCTGCCTGCCAGCGTGTGTGCCAGGCCCACTTGCCCAGTGCCACCACTCATATCTGGTGTAACAGTAGTCTAAAATTTAAAAAAAAAAACTTTTTTGACTGGGAAACATCAGTCTGCTAGTGTAATCTAATTGCAGTTGCCTGCCTGCCAGCGTGTGTGCCAGGCCCACTTGCCCAGTGCCACCACTCATATCTGGTGTAACAGTAGTGTAAATTTAAAAAAAAAAACTTTTTTGACTGTGAAACATCAGTGTACTTGTGTAATCTAATTGCAGTTGCCTGCCTGCCAGCGTGTGTGCCAGGCTCACAGCGTATACTGTGCCCACTTGCCCAGTGCCACCACTCATATCTGGTGTAACAGTAGTGTAAATTTAAAAACAAAAAACTTTTTGGACTGTGAAACATCAGTCTGCTTTTTTGTGTCAGGCTCACAGCGTATACTGTGCCCACTTGCCCAGTGCCACCACTCATATCTTGTTTAATAGTAGTGTAAGTGTACATTTAAAAACAAAAAAAACTTCTTGGACTGTGAAACATCAGTCTGCTTTTTTGTTTCAGGCTCACAGCTTATACTGGGCCCACTTGCCCAGTGCCACCACTCATATCTTGTTTAATAGTAGTGTAAGTGTACATTTAAAAAAATAAAAACATTTTGGACTGTGAAACATCAGTCTGTTTTTTTGTGTCAGGCTCACAGCGTATACTGTGCCCACGTGCCCAGTGCCACCACTCATATCTTGTTTAATAGTAGTGTAAGTGTACATTTAAAAACAAAAAAAACTTTTTGGACTGTGAAACATCAGTCTGCTTTTTTGTTTCAGGCTCACAGCTTATACTGGGCCCACTTGCCCAGTGCCACCACTCATATCTTGTTTAATAGTAGTGTAAGTGTACATTTAAAAAAATAAAAACTTTTTGGACTGTGAAACATCAGTCTGCTTTTTTGTGTCAGGCTCACAGCGTATACTGTGCCCACTTGCCCAGTGCCACCACTCATATCTTGTTTAATAGTAGTGTAAGTTTACATTTAAAAAAATAAAAACTTTTTGGACTGTGAAACATCAGTCTGCTTGTGTAATCTAATTGCAGTTGCCTGCCTGTCAGCGTGTGTGCCAGGCTTACAGCGTATACTGTGCCCACTTGTCCAGTGCCACCACTCATATTTGGTGTAACAGTAGTGTAAATTTAAAAACAAAAAACTTTTTGGACTGTGAAACATCAGTCTGCTTTTTTGTTTCAGGCTCACAGCTTATACTGGGCCCACTTGCCCAGTGCCACCACTCATATCTTGTTTAATAGTAGTGTAAGTGTACATTTAAAAAAATAAAAACTTTTTGGACTGTGAAACATCAGTCTGCTTTTTTGTGTCAGGCTCACAGCGTATACTGTGCCCACTTGCCCAGTGCCACCACTCATATCTTGTTTAATAGTAGTGTAAGTGTACATTTAAAAACAAAAAAAACTTTTTGGACTGTGAAACATCAGTCTGCTTTTTTGTGTCAGGCTCACAGCTTATACTGGGCCCACTTGCCCAGTGGCACCACTCATATCTTGTTTAATAGTAGTGTAAGTGTACATTTAAAAAAAAAAATGACAGGCAGAGGCTGGCCACCCCGCAGGTGCCGTCGTGGTCGTGGTGCTGTGATTCCCTTTGGCCCTAGAATAATGGCCAGGGTTCAGAGGCCACGTCCCATGAACTCGAAAAGTTCTGAGGAAATAGTTGACTTTATATCACAGGACACCCAATCTTCTATAGCTTCCAATCCAAACCTTGACGCACCATCCTCCTCCAGCTTAGCTTCGGGCACCTCTCAAGTTACCACTCGCCCGCCTGCCGCCACCACCAACACTAGCACCACAGCCGCTTCACTTGATCTGTCAGAGGAGTTTTTACACATCAGTTGGAAGAAATGAGTGATGTGCAACCATCATTGACAGAGGATGTAGATAACAGTGATATGTCTCAGTCAGGCAGCATTGCAGACATGGACGTACGGTGTGATGATGATGATGTTGTATCCGCTGCTGCTTCCTTTGTTGATTTGTCAGATACAAGTGAAGCGGTTGATGATGACGATGCGTCCATGGATGTCACGTGGGTGCCCGCTAGAAGAGAAGAAGAACAGGGGGAAAGTTCAGATGGGGAGACAGAGAGGAGGAGGAGGAGACGAGTTGGAAGCAGGGGGAGGTGTACCCACCTAGGTACAACTGCTTTGTGAAGGCACATGATCGCACATCACGAATGCCTATGGGATCAACACATGAGTAGAAGCAGCACACAAACTCAAAGCCGCCATCCTCCTCCTGCTCCAGCATCTTCAGCCACGTCAACCACTGCTGTCCTCCTTGCCCCCTCTCAACCATCCGCCACTCCGTCTCTCTTCCGGAGCAGTTCCTGCTCATCTGCCCACAGTCAGGTGTCTGTCAAGGACATGTTTGAGAGTAAGAAGCCAATGTCACAAAGTCACCCCCTTGCCCGGCGTCTGACAGCTGGCTTGTCTGAACTCTTAGCCCGCCAGCTCTTACCATACAAGCTGGTGGAGTCTGAGGCGTTCAAAAAATTTGTAGCTATTGGGACACCGCAGTGGAAGGTACCCGGACGAAATTTCTTTGCACAAAAGGCAATCCCCAACCTGTACTCGATTGTGCGAAAGGAAGTAATGGCATGTCTGGCACACAGTGTTGGGGCAAGGGTCAATATGACCACTGACAGCTGGTCTGCAAAGCATGGTCAGGGCAGGTATATCACCTACTCTGCACATTGGGTAAACCCGCTGACGGCTGGCAAGCATGGAATGCGTGGCTCTGCAGAGGAGGAGTTGGTGACACCGCCACGACTTGCAGGCAGGCCTGCTGCCACCTCCTCTACTCCTCCTACTCCATCCTCTTCCATAACCTCTTCCTCGGCTGAGTCCTCTTCTGCTGCTGCGTCTTGCTCCACATCAACGGCACCCCCCCAGCTCCGCAGGTACTATTCCACATCCCGGATACGGCAGTGTCACGCCGTCTTGGGGTTGACTTGCCTGAAAGCAGAGAGTCACACCGGACCAGCACTCCTGTCCGCCCTGAACACACAGGTGGATCAATGGCTGACTCCGCACCAACTGGAGATCGGCGGTTTCTGACAACGGAAGTAATTTGGTGGCGGCATTGAAATTGGGCAAGTTGACACATGTGCCGTGCATGGCACATGTGTGTAATCTGATCGTACAATGCTTTGTGCATAAGTACCCAGGCTTACAGGACGTCCTGAAGCAGGCTAGGAAGGTGTGTGGCCATTTGAGGCATTCCTACACGGCCATGGCACACTTTTCCGATATCTAGCGGCGAAACAACATGCCAGTGAGGCGCTTGATTTGCGACAGCCCGACACGTTGGAATTCAACACTCCTAATGTTCGACCGCCTGCTCCAACAAGAAAAAGCAGTTAACGAGTATTTGTATGACCGGGGTGCTAGGACAGCCTCTGCGGAGCTGGGAATTATTTTGCCACGTTACTGGGCGCTCATGCACAATGCCTGTAGGCTCATGCATCCTTTTGAGGAGGTGACAAACCTAGTCAGTCGCACCGAAGGCACCATCAGCGACATCATACCATTTGTTTTCTTCCTGGAGCGTGCCCTGCGAAGAGTGCTGGATCAGGCCATAGATGAGCATGAAGAGGAAGAGTTGTGGTCACCATCACCACCAGAAACAGCCTTATCAGCATCTCTTGCTGGACCAGCGGCAACGCTGGAAGAGGACTGTGAGGAAGAGGAGTCAGAGGAGGAAGGTGGCTTTGAGGAGGAGAAGGAAGACCAACCACAACAGGCATCCCAGGGTGCTCGTTGTCACCTATCTGGTACCCATGGTGTTGTACATGGCTGGGGGGAAGAAGATACCTTCAGTGAGATCACTGAGGACGAGGAACGGGACATGAGTAGCTCGGCATCCAACCTTGTGCAAATGGGGTCTTTCATGCTGTCGTGCCTGTTGAGTGACCCTCGTATAAAAAAGCTGAAGGAGAACGACCTGTACTGGGTATCCTTGCTACTTGACCCCCGGTATAAGCATAAAGTGCCTGAAATGTTACTGAATTACCACAAGTCGGAAAGGATGCAGCAGTTCCAAAATAAATTAAAAAGTATGCTTTACACAGCGTATAAGGGTGATGTCACAGCACAATGGGAATCTAACAGGGGAAGAGGTGAAAGTAATCCTCCGACTCCCACGACCACGCCGGCAAGGACAGGATGCTTTACAGACGTGTTGTTGATGGAGGACATGCAGAGCTTTTTAACTCCTATGTATCGCCACAGCCCTTCGCGGTCCACCCTCAGAGAACGACTCGACTGACAGGTAGCAGACTACCTCGCCTTAACTGCAGATCTCGACACTCTGAGGAGCGATGAACCCCTTGACTACTGGGTGTGCAGGCTTGACCTGTGGCCTGAGCTATCCCAATTTGCAATAGAACTTCTGGCCTGCCCTGCCGACCAAGCATCTTTTTCCATCTCCTGGTTCCTAAAATCCATGCCATATACACGTCCCCTGGCGCCGCAAATGCCTCTGGGAACCTTACCATGGGTCCCAGACCGCACGTCTTGTAATTCTCTGTCTGGGAAATTATCTATCTATCTATCTATCAAATCTATCTATTTATCTATCAAATCTATCTATCTATCGTATCTATCAAATGTATCTATTGCATCTATTGACCTATCTATCTAATCTATGTATCCATCTATCTATCAAATCTATCTATCTCGTGGCCGGACTGTTATCTGACAGCCACTTGTGTTTCGGCAAAATGTCCATCGGCCAAATGTCCGTCTGCCAAATGTCCGTCGGCTAAAAGTCCGGCCACGATTGCAAGCGCAGTGCCTCAAATTTGAAGTAGAAGGACTGACCAAGCATCTTTTTCCATCTCCCGGTTCCTAAAATCCATGCCATATACACGTCCCCTGGTAGGGGACGTAACAGGGATTAAACTGATAAGAATAGTACTACTTAACACACCACTCATATCTGGTGGCACAGTAGATTGCACGCGCAGTGCCCCAAATTTGAAGTAGGAGGACCGACCAAGCATCTTTTTCCATCTCCCGGTTACTAAAATCGATGCCATATACACGTCCCCTTTAACAGGGATTAAACTGATAGGAATAGTACTACTTAACACACCTTATAATAACGCAGAGAGAGGCAATGCAGAAAGAGGAGTCTGAAGAAGAGGAGTCAGAGGAGGAAGGTGGCTTTGAGGAGGTGGAAGACCAAACACAGCAGGCGTCCCAGGGGGCTTGTTGTCACCTTTCGGGGACCCTTGGTGTTGTACGTGGCTGGCTGGAGGAAGAGACCTTCAATGACATCAGTGAGGACGAGGAACGGGACATGGCTAGCTTGATACCCAACCTTGTGCAAATGGGGAGTTTGCGGTTGTGCAAATGGACTGTTTGCGGTTGTTTGCGGTGCGTCACTGTAAAGCGGGCGTAACCCTTACACTACCTGATCGATACAACAGCATACCTGATGTTTTAAAGCACGTTATTCCAAACAATTTAGGAATGTTAGGTGATTTATGACCTTTATGGATTAAAACCAGACTCTGCATCAACTATGTAATTTTCCGTGGGAGTTTTGCCATGGATCCCCCTCTGGCATGCCACAGTCCAGGTGTTAGTACCCTTGAAACAACTTTTCCATCACTATTGTGGCCAGAAAGAGTCCCTGTGGGTTTTAAAGTTGGCCTGCCTATTGAAGTCTATGGCGGTTCGCTCGGTTCGCCTGTTCGCGAACATTTGCGGACGTTTGCGTTCGCCGTTCGCGAACGGAAAATTTTAAGTTTGCGACATCACTAGGCACCACCCACTAAATGGTAATTGCCCTCACAACCTTCCGGGTCCCTAATACCTAGCCACAAATATTGGGAGGGATGCATTAAATGTAATTGATGTCCCACAACACTTCAATTAAAAGACTATTAACTGCAGCAGAATTAGAAAATAAACAAATGTATTGTGATTTCACTTACTTTGAATTTCGAATTAGAAGTAAAAATATTTCTGACAAATTTCAAGATTTTATTCACTTTCCCTGCCCCCAGAATCATGTGACAGCCATAAGAGGATCACAGACTCAAATGAAACCCCTGTGCACTGAGGAAGTGAGCACATTAAAAAAAAATGTTTTAAAATGTATGGTCTGAATCATAAAAGTTTAATTTCCTCTTAACCAAAATACAATTCTTTATTTATGGACATTAGTGGTAATATGGATATAAATGAAAAACAAACATGATTGTTTTTTTCTCAAGTAAATTATTCATAAAATTATTCCCTTAAGTAGACAACATGTGTTTTATATTTAGAAAACCCCTGTAAAGCACAACCATTCTAATTGATTCAGAATAATTGGGCATCAGTAATAAAACAAAATTTATGATTACCTGAACTTTTAATTTCTTTCATGGTAGTGAGAGTCCATGAGACATTACTTTAGGGATTCAACTCCTGGCCACTGAGAAGAGGCAAAAATTCCCAAAGCTCCAAGAGCACTTAATCCCCCCACCTCTCTGGTATTCTAGTCTGATATATAGCCAAGAAATGAGAAGCAGAAAGGTAGAAAAGGACAAAGTATGGAAAATTAGGTGTAAACTAGAAATGCTACCATAAGAAATTAAGTAAAACATGAAAATGGGCAGGTCTCGTGGACTCTCACCACTATAAAATAAATGAAATTATCAGGTAAGCAATCATTTTGGTTCTTTCATAAGGTGCTGCGAGTCCACAAGCCATTACTCCTGGGAACTAATACCCAAGTTGTGGAGTCCATGAGTAATTGGGAGGGACAAGATTTTTTTTAAGCATGCACCTAATTTCAAGACACTATTGTCTAAAAGACATTCCTACTAAACACATCCAATTGGTAGCATTTAGAGAAAGTTTGTTGCTGCCTTGCAATTTTATTCAATATAACACTCTTTTTTTAAAATCCAAAAAGAAACTGATCTAGAAAAAAGGGCAATAATGCATTTTGTAAAATGCTATCCTGCCTCCACATAATGTGGCCCTCTGACCTTTACTTGGACCAAGGACAAACAAATGAAAAGATTGTCTAAAATCCTGTGTAATTTAAAAGTAGAATTCTAAAGCTCTTACAATATCTAAATTAATTAAGAGGCCATCAGATTAATTCTTAATAGGACAAGGAGATAGACTATCATCTCCTGATTGATGATATCCAAAAAAATAATTTAGGTAAAAAACTTAAATCAGAAAGTCTTCCAGCAGAATACATTGCTAAAAAAAAAAAAAAAGATTCAAGACAGAAGCTAAATATCCAAAGCATTGCGGTTACAAAAAGGGAAAGCTGTAAAGCTTGTTTAAAAAAATAAAAAATAAAATCTTCCAAAAAGATGAAATTAGGCACTAGATATATCCTTATAAAAGAAATAAATATACAGAGCGCACCCTGGACACAAGGTAGTATTTAAAACAAGTCTAAAATATATGTGCGTACCAGATATAAAAGAATAAAATACACATAAAACTGAACACCTTTCTTCCAGTTTTAAGAAAATTATGTCCCGTTTAGGATATTATGACATCTGGAGATCCCTTCACCCAAGAGATAGAGATTATACTCACGTTTTCCCATCCCCACCAGGTGTACTCGAGGATTGACTATTTCTTTTGCTCAGCAGAGACTTTAGACCTAGTCAAACACTCCACCATAGCACTTTGCTCCTGGTCAGACCACGATATTGTGACAACTGACCTCCTTTCTGTAGAAAATCACTGCATCAAATCGTTCTGGTGCCTACATCACCACGTACTCTCGGATGTTCCTTTTCATGAAGATCTACGAAGGGACATCAACTTTTTATGCAAACTAATGATAATGGTTCATTAGGCGTTGACTCTCTCTGGGGGGCAGCAAAGGCCACAATACGAGGTTGTCTTATTAGGAGACAGGCCTTCCTTAAAAAACAAGCCGGTCTTTCCCTAGCCCAATCTCACCTCAAACTGTGAACTCTAGAAATGCTAAATAGGTTAACCCCATCACCTCAGACCATAGACCAGATTAAGTAAATCAGAGACCACATATGTCAGCTTGAGCTTAAGCGTACACAAGAGAATCTACTAAAACTAAAACAGCTCTTTTATCACAAAGGCAATAAAGCTGACACCCTTTTAAGAAATAATTTGAAAAACTGATCGGGGACTACACATATACATCAGATTCGACATAACACACAACTACTCAAACTCCCCTCTCAAATTGGTCAATGCTTTTCTGAATATTATTCAGCCCTATACAATATTGAACAAGCAGAAAACCTAACCGTCACCCCTCCTCCAGCTATACGCACATATCTAAAATCCCTTAACCTACCAACCCTTACAGAAGAACAATGCGACTCTCTTCTAGATCCATTCACTTTATATGATGTTAAACAAACTATCAAACAATTAAAACCCTTCAAATCAAAATCACCAGAACCAGATGGCTATACGGCACATTTTTATAAAACCTACTTACACGAAATATCCCCTATCCTTCTCAGGTTCTTTAATCTTACCAGAGAAAAGGGTACCCTTAATAGTGATTTTCTCCACGCCACGATCATCACCATCCCTAAACCACAAAAAGACCCCTCCCTGTGCTCCAGTTACAGGTCCATCTCTCATAAATGTTGATGCTAAAATTTATGCCACGCTACTTCCTAATTGCATATCCAAATTACTCCCCACCTTGTCAATCTTGACCAAGTTGGTTTTGTTCCTGATAGAGAAGTCCCAGACAACACGAGGCAAATGCTTAATATTTTCTTTGAATCCACCAAATCAGGTAAACCCTTCTCAGGCTATTTCTTTAGATGCTAAGAAGGCCTTTGATAGGGTGAGATGGAGCTACCTGTGAGAAGTCCTCAGCAATGTTGGTTTCCCCACAGAGATTATGACAGCGATCCAAGCCTTATACTCCTCACCTATGGCAACAGTTAAAGGACTAGGATATCATTTCCCCCTATTCAAGATCAGCAATGGTATTCGACAGGGCTGTCCTTTCTCGCCCTTTCTGATTGCCCTAGCTATCGAGCCCCTGGTAGAGCAAATGCGTTCTGATAAACAAATAGATAGTATCACCCTGTTTGGTATAACCCATAAGGTTGTGCTTTTGCAGACGATGTAACCATATTTTTTTCGGCCAACCCAATTACCACAATACCTAGACTGCTGTCCATCCTCAAGTCCTTTGGACACTTATCTTTTTAGAAATGAAACCCCTCCAAGACAGAGATATATACCACAAATATTCCCCAGGACCAATTACAGATCCTCCACTCCACTTACCAAATGACATGGACAGACTCACACATTACACACCTATGTATTAAACTATCTGATAACATTCCCCAGCTAATAAAATATAATATCCTCCCATTGCTGACAGAACTACGAGCTCTACATGGAATTAAAACTCTATATCGTGGATAGGTCCTATAAACGCTCTGAAAATGTATTTTCTACCCAAACCTACCTACCTTTTTAGATGCCTCCCAATTAGGATCCCAAAACATTTACTGCTACAATTTCAGAGTGAGTTCACAAAATAAATTTGGAGAAACAAACCTCCTAGAGTTGCACACAAAATCTTACAAACTCCTATTCAGAGAGTTGTATTAGCCTCCCCCTCAATAGTGAGATACTATGAAGAAGCCATGCTCACCCACATATCTCAGTGGGGAGCCCCTAACTCCCCTAGTAAATGGAAAATTATTGAACAGGCATCCCTCACCTTCCATATACACATACAAGACCTGATTTGGACCCCCCCCCCCACACTGCCATAGAACACTTGACATCTCTAACACGATAATTCAAGAGTGTCTTTCGGTATGGGACAAAATTAGAAACCTCCCCCAGGTGGCTCCTCATCCCTCACTGATTAATTCACTTGCAGGCCTATTAACAGGACTGCCAGAAATGCTTAACAATAAGTGGACCCAACTTGAGATCCACATTGTCTCAGACCTCTGGATACCCCCACCACAAGCCCGATTACGCACTCTAGAAGAGCTATACCTAGACACTAATTTCCCATGATACATGACATTTGAGTATTTCAGACAAAGTTTCTTAACCAGCTGGGGCTTCAAACCTGAGCTAACTCGTCCTCTTACCACATGGGAATCTACCTGGAATCAAAGTAAAAGACTTCACAAACCTCTTTCCATGCATTATACCTTATTAGGAAATATAAGCCAGATGGACAACCTACCCCACCTGCAAAGATGGGAGGACCACTTAGACATTACCACCCCCCCCCCCCTCAATATGGCAGTATACCCTAATGATAACCAAAAAGGCAATACACTGCGTGACGATGCTAGAAACCTACCACAAACTCTTAACTCATTGGTATTACACTCCTACGTGACACATAGGCACCCACACTCTCCCCAAACGCCACTCCTTCTTGTGCATCTACCTATTCACTTCAATCAAAGCCACTATAGCCAAATTCTGTAAGGATATCGCTCCACCAACTTGGAATAGAATACTCAATATTATGGCATATACTTATGCCATGGAAAAAAATATTTTTTATTCACTTAATAATTCTGATACTTTTGAACGTATCTGGGCTGATTGGAAGGCAAAGTTTGATACCCTTTGGAAACCAAATGTTACAATTGATTGGTAATCTCATTTCAATCATGTATGAATAACTCACATCCTCTCCTCTCTGAAACTTAGTACATCACCCATATCACATTTCCTCTACCTCTCTCCTTCTCTTCCCTCCTCATCCAATCTGTACCCTGATAACCTGGTATCTACGGTAAATAACCCTTAATGTTGATATATTTATATGCTGAGGACCTGGGTGTCCTTTACACGCTCTATATTTTATATGCTGTACGAAGATGTTATTATTTGAATAAAAAATTTTGGGGAAAAAAATGCACATTAAAACATTGGGTGCATCCCTTATAAGCAACGTTCTCTCACCGGATTACAGTCCTGTCACTGGAGTTGAAATGCTCAGCTTGCTGTCCAGGTAAGCTTAAAGAACTTGTAATGTCGATACACACTGGGAGCTGATGTCAATATGTGATGAACGTCATTCAGTAAAAACCGAACCATGTGAAAACTGCGTTTGACTACACCGAAGCCTCTGTAGTGTTCAGCTCATGAGTGTTGTTGGGCGCAGTTCTGTTTCTCTACACGTGCTCAGTTCCCTCGCGGGGGAACTTTGTCAAGAGATTGGTTCCATATGAAAGTTCCAACCTATAAATAACTTTCCAATAGGATGTGGTTGTTTAAGGAGTTCTCACTTCCTCCATTTTTCCTGTGCATATACAAAATGCTTATATATGAATATATAGTGAATATTGAAAAAGTCTAGATGTATTGCTTAAAGATTTACTATAAGGCTAGAATATTTAATGGGCGGCAATATACTGAAAACTCATTTTTGCCCTATAGTAAAAAGAGTATATATATATAGTAGAAATTCATCAAAGGATGCACTCGCCAGGATTTACAAATAAGTTACCTTTATTTTATGTGACGTTTCAGGGTTTCACCCCCTTCCTCAGACAGAGAAAATTGTGACAGAACTCTCTGTCTGAGGAAGAGGTGAAACCCTGACATGTCACATGGAATAAAAGTGACTTATTTGTAAATCTTGGCGAGTGCATGCATTCTTTGATGAATTTCTACTACTTAAATTTCTGGAAGCACCCTGGGTGACTGATTTCAAATTGTGAGTGCTGGCCTATCTATCTATCTATCTATCTATCATCTATCTATATATATAGTATATATATATATATATATATATATATATATATATATATACAGGGAGTGCAGAATTATTAGGCAAATTAGTATTTTGACCACATCATCCTCTTTATGCATGTTGTCTTACTGCAAGCTGTATAGGCTCGAAAGCCTACTACCAATTAAGCATATTAGGTGATGTGCATCTCTGTAATGAGAAGGGGTGTGGTCTAATGACATCAACACCCTATATCAGGTGTGCATAATTATTAGGCAACTTACTTTCCTTTGGCAAAATGGGTCAAAAGAAGGACTTGACAGGCTCAGAAAAGTAAAAAATAGTGAGATATCTTGCAGAGGGATGCAGCACTCTTAAAATTGCAAAGCTTCTGAAGCGTGATCATCGAACAATCAAGCGTTTCATTCAAAATAGTCAACAGGGTCGCAAGAAGCGTGTGGAAAAACCAAGGCGCAAAAAAACTGCCCATGAACTGAGAAAAGTCAAGCGTGCAGCTGCCAAGATGCCACTTGCCACCAGTTTGGCCATATTTCAGAGCTGCAACATCACTGGAGTGCCCAAAAGCACAAGGTGTGCAATACTCAGAGACATGGCCAAGGTAAGAAAGGCTGAAAGACGACCACCACTGAACAAGACACACAAGCTGAAACGTCAAGACTGGGCCAAGAAATATCTCAAGACTGATTTTTCTAAGGTTTTATGGACTGATGAAATGAGAGTGAGTCTTGATGGGCCAGATGGATGGGCCCGTGGCTGGATTGGTAAAGGGCAGAGAGCTCCAGTCTGACTCAGATGCCAGAAAGGTGGAGGTGGAGTACTGGTTTGGGCTGGTATCATCAAAGATGAGCTTGTGGGGCCTTTTCGGGTTGAGGATGGAGTCAAGCTCAACTCCCAGTCCTACTGCCAGTTTCTGGAAGACACCTTCTTCAAGCAGTGGTACAGGAAGAAGTCTGCATCCTTCAAGAAAAACATGATTTTCATGCAGGACAATGATCCATCACACGCGTCCAAGTACTCCACAGCGTGGCTGGCAAGAAAGGGTATAAAAGAAGAAAATCTAATGACATGGCCTCCTTGTTCACCTGATCTGAACCCCATTGAGAACCTGTGGTCCATCATCAAATGTGAGATTTACAAGGAGGGAAAACAGTACACCTCTCTGAACAGTGTCTGGGAGGCTGTGGTTGCTGCTGCACGCAATGTTGATGGTGAACAGATCAAAACACTGACAGAATCCATGGATGGCAGGCTTTTGAGTGTCCTTGCAAAGAAAGGTGGCTATATTGGTCACTGATTTGTTTTTGTTTTGTTTTTGAATGTCAGAAATGTATATTTGTGAATGTTGAGATGTTATATTGGTTTCACTGGTAAAAATAAATAATTGAAATGGGTATATATTTGTTTTTTGTTAAGTTGCCTAATAATTATGCACAGTAATAGTCACCTGCACACACAGATATCCCCCTAAAATAGCTAAAACTAAAAACAAACTAAAAACTACTTCCAAAAATATTCAGCTTTGAAATTAATGAGTTTTTTGGGTTCATTGAGAACATGGTTGTTGTTCAATAATAAAATTAATCCTCAAAAATACAACTTGCCTAATAATTCTGCACTCCCTGTATACTCTTTGACAATATTGCAAGTTACTATAGGGCAAAAATTAGTGTTCAATATATTGCCCCCCCCCCCTCATTAAATATACTAGCTTTATAGTGAATCTTTAAGCAATACATCTAGACTTTTTCAATATTCACTAATTGTTCATATATGAGCATTTGTATATGCACAGGAAAAATGGAGGAAGTGAGAACTCCTTAAACAACCACATCATATTGGAAAGTTATTTATAGGTTGGAACTTTCATATGGAACCAATCTCTTGACACCTGGGATAATTCATATTGGAAAGTTATTTATAGGTAGGAACTTCCATATGGAACCAAACCCGGGAGGGAACGAAGCGCAGGAAAATCACATAGAAATCAAAAAGAACATAATTATATCATAGTTTAAATAATATTAGATCACATAATTTATGAATAACTTTGTGAGAATTTTCACCCTATCGCACTACTTATTTATTGGACCAATATTTCCCATTAGTCAAACAATTCTTGTTTATGAACTTGTAAGAGTGAGTGATTGGTTGTATTATACATTTTATTTTAGGAAAGCTTGCACATTTAAGTCTATATTAAGCCACTTGGGGACATTGTGATGTGCATTTTATTGTTTTATATCTAGTACGCACACATATTTTAGACTTGTTTTAAATGTGATTAATAAAAATACTACCTTGAGTCCAGGCTGCACTTTGTATATTTGTTTGATACAGATTTGCCACTCTGGGGTTGGATTTGATATGGCCAATAATAGAGCTGCAATGGACATCTCTGTATTGCTTTTGTGTCTAGGAGATGCAGATGCTTTAATTCTACAATACGTGTTAAGAAGATTCTATTTGGGCAATAAAGTTACTGCAATACCGGTTTTCTTTAATCAAGCATCTCAAGAATTAAGAATTTTATTATAGGATTTATGACTTTATTCACACATATATATTAAGCATTGGATACATTTTATTAACATATATTCATTGTTTGAGAAAGATATACTGTAAAAATTGGTTAGCCATTACTCTTTTATAACCAGAAGTATCATTTTGAATTGTTTCCTTTCATTTGTGACCTGGGTTAGCACTGAGTGTTACTATTTTATTTTATTTTTCAAACTAAATATATCCTGACTAAGCCTGAACAAAGCCTTGATGTCAAGATATTTAGCAAGTTTTCTGTATTATGATTTTTTTTTAAATATGACTATGAATCAAGAGTTAGCAGATAAGTTACAATCTAAACCAACTTGTAAAAAGAATTCTTGGAATACTAAAATAATGCCAGCTATAAAAAGCAGGAAAGAAATAACATTCCAAATAATTTTAGAATTGTTACTTTATGGCCTGAAATAAGGTATTCATTAAAGCACCAATGAAACCTCTTTGTTATAAAAAAAGGTATACAATCTCTAATCGATCAAGATGAGAGACCCGAGATTTTGATGATTAGAGAAATCTTAACATTTGAATCAGATTTGCAAATCAAGTTCTGCAGAGCCTGACTGGAGCAGTCAGATTAATTAAAATGCTCTATTCAGTTCGACTCTTGGAATCAAAAGTCATCAGGTCTATCTCTGTGAGACCCCATTGTTCCACAATCTAGTAGAAAACTACTTGAAGGAGAAAACACTCCTGTGGAAGATGTTACCTACTAAGGAAACCTGCTTCCCAGATTTATTTCTTGGGATGCAAAATAAAGAAAATTATTCTATGTCCAAACAAAAAAACCTTGAGACTTCCTTCATTACTAAGGAACTGCAAGTTACCCCTTGATGATGGATATAAGCTACAGCTGTAAAATTGTCTAAATGAAATTCATACAAGTTTTTTATTTTAGAAGAACACAGCTCTGATCTGAAGGGACCTAAAGATGGTCAGAGTCCAAGATAATTATTGGTAACCACACCACCTAAGGAAACCAAACTGGCTGTGCTCTCATTGACCCCCAGACTGAACCCTAATAAAAGAGAATAGTGTTTTCATACATTTTTTTTTACAAGCTGGGTGAATAAAAGATGTCCTCAGAAAAATTGTTTGGAAAACTGTCCACTAGGACAGGGATTGCTTCACTGATTCTAGGATTCTATGAGATAGTTAAGTGAAAGTTTTGCACCATTGTCAAAGCATGCAATGTTGAAGAGGTCTCATATGGAACAGTGCTAAAGGAAAAACATCTGAATCTACAATTATCAGACCTAACACTCCCATACATTGGACTACAGATTGGTTAGAAACTTAGTGTAAATGTAAGCAACGTGGTTTTAACTTTGATCCCTGAACTGTTAGAGAAAGCTGCATAGCTACATGGATTAGTCCATGGATAAATAACTGCATTATGAGACAGGGAGCAACGAGTAGTAGTAAACGGATCATGCTCAGATTGGACAAAGGTAATCAGTGGAGTCAAGTGAAGTGTAAACCCACGTGGTATAGCTGCGTCGGATGAACCGGAACAAATATGCCAAGGTAAATACGTCTAATAAGAACAATGCTAGCAGAGTGCCGTAGCAGCGGTCTGATCCGTGACCGCAAAATGAAACATACATGCAGGTAGAAGGAAAGGCAGGCACTACTACCAAAAAGGTGCAATAAAAAATATAAACTTTAATGAAAAAAGTTAAAATACAATTACTGGCAAGACACAGGACAGGGGAGGTAGATAGAACAACAGCCTGATGCGTTTCACGCCCTCTAGTGGCGCTTAATCATAGACTATGGAGCAAAGGAAGAGACACCCATTTATAGGGCAATATGTTAACCCTTCCAATGCTTACAAAAGACATTCTTAAACATTAGCAAACTTGCAACAGGATGTATACAAAAAAAACCTGGACTCAGTATATAGGAACATGGGAATATATAAATATGCTTACATAAATATAATGTCAAAACATTCAAATTAATAAATCAAATTACAGCAAGCCCTATAAAATGATATATAATGGCAAAAATTGAGAAGTCTCAGTTCATATATCTTTACTTCAAATCTATATAAAGAATATATCTATAAACCCAAATTCAAATTTAATCTTAACTTTAACTTTAGTCATCTATCAGATAATTAATATCACATTCTTTGTTCATACCAATAGGTTGTTGTGTATTTAATTTTATGATCCAAAATATTTCTTTTTTATCCAGGATCTTGTATCTATCGCCACCTCTGGGTGGAATAACGGCTATATCAAAAAAAATTATGCCATATTGTTTGTTATCAAAACTGGAGGAGAAAGAATCTCCTGTAATCAAATGAGAACAGGTTATGCAATCTCTACTACCACATTTAAAGGTTCCTTTTTTAGATAACCAACCACATGAACCTAAACTAGCATTATTTTTAACTAAACTCGGGGCGAGCAATGTTTTAGGTTTTTTAGGAACAAACCTAAGAGACTTAATAAGAGGTTAAAGAACTTCATCTCCTGCCAATATGTGTAAGTATTTCTTAAGGATTTTGACAATTTTATTATAATGTTGAGAATTTTCAGTAGTGAATACTATTGTATCATCAGTATGTAATTTAAGACTGCTCTCTGCATTTCTTAATTTACCCCTATAATCCTTGGCTGTGATCCTACATTGTTCTAAATTCTTGGGATCATAACCTCTCTTTTAACTCCAATGACTGCTGTTCATAAATAGAATCACATTGTGTATTCCTACGAAGCCTGATGAATTGTCCCCTTGGTATGGATTTAATGACGTGTCTAGGATGCTGAGATGCAGCATGCAAAATTGTGTTACCTGCTGTCGGTTTTCTATATGTTTTAGTAACTATTTGATTGTCAGAGATCATCAAAGTAAGATCCAAATAGCTTATTTGCTGTTTACTCTGCTCACCAGTAAATTGCAATCCTAACTCGTTACTATTTAAGTAAACTTGAAACACCTCAAGAAAATGTTCTTTTCCTTCATCTTTAACTATTAATAACAAATCATCTATGTATCGAACAAACAAAGCCACCTGTTCCATGCAGGGGTTATCAATAGTAAATATATATGTTAACTCCCACCATGCAACATAAATGTTCACAAATGCTGGGGCAAATTTTGCCCCCATGGCGGTCCCCCTTATCTGCAAGTAGTACTCGTTGTTAAACATAAAATAATTATGGGATAGTAAAAACTTTACCAATATAGCTTCTTTCACAAACTTTTAAATCAGTTTCTTTCTCCAAAAAATATTCTACAGCTGTAATACCTAAATGTTGAGGTATACTAGTATACAGAGATGTGATATCTGCAGTATTCCAACTATTGTTGGGTTGCCATTTAATAGTATCAAGAGTAATTAACAAATGTGATGTGTCTTGTAGATAGCTTAGTTGTCTTTTGGCTATAGGCTGTAATATGGTATCCATCCATTCACCTAGGGGTTCTAATAAAGAGCCTATACCGGCTACTATGGGTCTCCCTGGTGGGGACTTACTATCCTTGTGTATTTTGGGTACGTGATGGAATAACGGTGTGATAGGATTATCAGGAACCAATATTTCCAAATCATTAGATTTAAAAATACCCAGTAAAATACCATCTTCAATAAGCCTGCACATGTCTTTTTTAAAAACATGTACAGGTTTATAGGGTAACAACCTGTATACAGTACTGTCTGAAAGCTGTCTCTGTGCTTCACCAAAATAGTAAGATTTATCCTTGACAACGATGCTGCCACCCTTATCCGAATTTCTGATCACAATATAACAATTTTCCTTTAATGTATTTATTGCGTGACGTTCCTGATATCTAAGATTACGGGTGACAGCATCGTTGCCAAGGTCAACTTCAGCATCTAATTTAAGAATGTCATTCTGAACCAATTTTTGATAGGCATTGATCATAGGGCCCCTAAAATTGACAGTATAAAACTTAGACCTGTTTTTCTTTGGTCTCTTAAGTCTGTCTTTGGGGCTCTCATGATCACTGTCATTCAAATTATATAGTTTATTAAGTATAGCCACTGAACATGCATCAATAAATGGTAAATGAGGTGATCTAGTATCTGCATGAATGGTAGTAGGCTCATCTAAATCTTGCATAATTCCCTTATCTGTAGAAGCAAAGAACCTCTTTAAAGACAATTTACGAATAAACATATTAATGTCCAAAAGGGTATTAAAACCAGAAAGTCTATTTGTAGGGGCAAAGCCTAAGCCCTTGGACAGAACTGACTTTTCATCCTCTGTTAATACATATTGAGAAATGTTAATGACATTAAGTCCTTCTGTGATAGAAGGGGTAGATACAGTGGGACAAATTACTTCTGTCCCTTCTTTAAATTGTTCTTTCTTTTTTCTTTCTTTCCGCCATCTTCTTCTATGTTTTTTCCTTTTTCTGCACATTTCCTTGTTTTTGGAAGGACTACCGGCTGCAACTCTTCCATTTCTTCCCCCAACGACACCTGTAAAAAAGCACATGAGGGAGGAGAGGAAGAAGGAGAGGCAGAAGAAGAAGAAAAGGTAGATGAACAAAAGGAAGAGACAGAGGAAGCTGCTGATGTATTGGCTTCTGAATCCGTGGACTCTCCCTCTGAAGCGCTGAATGCCACTTTTCTAGCATTCTTCTTTTTAAGAATAGATTTAGGGACATGTTTAGATAGATCATTCCCTTTTTCCACTCGCTGTGATTGTTGTTTCTTTTTCCAAGATATATTTTTATAATCACGTTGTTACAGACGCACCTCTGCCCAATTATATACTTTATCTTGATCGTAATCTTCTTTGTCACGTATACATTTTGTCCCTTTTCTTGAAGCTTGTTCCTGATCACATTTCTTAAGTATTTCATCAATTTTTTCTTATATTCTAAGTACTTGGAACTTGCTACTCGGGATTTAAGGTCCTGTTTGATGTCATTAGCTAAGATTAAATTTGAATTTGGGTTTATAGATATATTCTTTATATAGATTTGAAGTAAAGATATATGAACTGAGACTTCTCAATTTTTGCCATTATATATCATTTTATAGGGCTTGCTGTAATTTGATTTATTAATTTGAATGTTTTGACATTATATTTATGTAAGCATATTTATATATTCCCATGTCCCTATATACTGAGTCCAGGTTTTTTTTGTATAGATCCTGTTGCAAGTTTGCTAATATGTTTATTGATATGTTTTTGTAAGAATGTCTTTTTTAAGCATTGCAGAATTAGAAAGGTGTGACAGCTCACCCACTTGAAGGCGCTCTTGGCGTAAGATGGTGGTGCTATAAGGGAGACAAGAAATACGGGCACCACATGTGCAGACTATTAATGGTACAACCACAACAGATTCCTTAATGTGGATGGTACTCACATATTCCCAGAGCACACCAATGTGCTTGTAGAAGCAGGCTGCAGATTGGTAGAGGTGTGGCAGCTCACCCAAACTCTAGGTATCTTGATATTTGTATGATAATGTGTTCCCTCAGGTGCTGGGCTGGTCTCTCATAGGTGAACAATGGCAGATGGTGGGTAGAAATGAATCCACTCAAAGGATAAAAGATATATCCAAATGTATTTAAAAAAGCATAAAAGTTTAAAAACAACAGCACAATGATTGCTGATGAGAGTGGATAACAGGGTGTCCAATAATCACCCAATCATGCAACGCGTTTCACGGTTCACAGACCGTTTCATCAGGCATAAAAAATCATAATAAATCATGCTACCCATCACTGCCTTATATACCTCACTAATGAACAGAACAAAACACCTCTTTTTGCTAGAGAATGATTGATGTGGTACACCTGTGTGGGTTAGTCCAACTCACTGGCCTAGAGGTGAAAAATCCCTCTTGACTCTGTAAACACTCACCTATGTTTGCATTTATTAATCTATTCTCTGCAGTACAATTATCTGGTGGAATAAACTTCATAACTAATCATTGTTATTAAAAAGCTCCAAACTGGTGAACATGTAAATAGGTTCCTTTACTGGGATAGATGATCCCTCCCACCCCTTTTATTTTACACACCTCAAATGTGTAAAATAAAAGGGGTGGGAGGGATCATCTATCCCAGTAAAGGAACCTATTTACATGTTCACCAGTTTGGAGCTTTTTAATAACAATGATTAGTTATGAAGTTTATTCCACCAGATAAATGTACTGCAGAGAATAGATTAATAAATGCAAACATAGGTGAGTGTTTACAGAGTCAAGAGGGATTTTTCACCTCTAGGCCAGTGATTTGGACTAACCCACACAGGTGTACCACATCAATCATTCTCTAGCAAAAAGAGGTGTTTTGTTCTGTTCATTAGTGAGGTATATAAGGCAGTGAAGGGTAGCATGATTTATTATGATTTTTTATGCCTGATGAAACGGTCTGTGAACCGTGAAACGCGTTGCATGATTGGGTGATTATTGGACACCCTGTTATCCACTCTCATCAGCAATCATTGTGCTGTTGTTTTTAAACTTTTATGCTTTTTTAAATACATTTGGATATATCTTTTATCCTTTGAGTGGATTCATTTCTACCCACCATCTGCCATTGTTCACCTATGAGAGACCAGCCCAGCACCTGAGGGAACACATTATCATACAAATATCAAGATACCTAGAGTTTGGGTGAGCTGCCACACCTCTACCAATCTGCAGCCTGCTTCTACAAGCACATTGGTGTGCTCTGGGAATATGTGAGTACCATCCACATTAAGGAATCTGTTGTGGTTGTACCATTAATAGTCTGCACATGTGGTGCCCGTATTTCTTGTCTCCCTTATAGCACCACCATCTTACGCCAAGAGCGCCTTCAAGTGGGTGAGCTGTCACACCTTTCTAATTCTGCAGCCCGCCCCTACCAGCACATAAGTGTGCTCTCCAAATTTGTGAGTACCCATTTGGCAATAGTTCTGTGACTCATTGTTAATTAATAGATGATACCACACATGAGGCGCCCCTCCATTCTGTTTTATCTTATATAGTACCACCTGGACCATCCAGTGAGGAGGAGGCAGCCGCTACAGCAATCGTTATCCTTTGAAGAACGTATAAAGGACTGTCTAATTTTTCACAATTGCAAGTGTATTTTCACTACAGTATCTAAGAATTTACTGTTTTCTGCCTTTATTGTGTATATACTCATCTATGATAGCTTAACATTGCCCCATCATATATACTTTTGTTCTAGATTATTGATTATACTGCATCTTGAGCGCCCCCTTCAGTGATTAGGTTTTTACAGTATACTTTTTTAAGCATTGGAAGGGTTAACATATTGCCCTATAAATGGGTGTCTCTTCCTTTGCTCCATAGCCTAGAGGGCGTGAAACGCGTCAGGCTGTTGTTCTATCTACCTCCCCTGTCCTGTGTCTTGCCAGTAATTGTATTTTAACTTTTTTCAGTAAAGTTTATATTTTTTATTGCACCTTTTTGGTAGTAGTACCTGCCTTTCCTTCTCCCAGCATGTAATCATTGGAGTCCCCCAGGGATCAGTACTGGGCCCTTTTCTTTTAAATATTTTTATTAATGACTTGGAGCAAGGATTAAATAGCAACATATCTATTTTTAAGTTGAGTAAGGTCATTAGGTCAGCACAGGATGAAATTGCTTTACAAAGGGATCTACAAAAATTAGAATAATGGTCAGGTAAATGGAAAATGAGATTTAATACAGGAAAATGTAAGGTCCTACATTTTGGAAGTAAAAATAAGCAGGCAACCTATTATTTAAATGGGACTAGACTTAGCAAAAGAGGAGGAAAGCGATTTGGGAGTAGTAATTTATAGAGGATTTGCAAATATTACAGTGCATACAACTGGGTAATCACAAGCTCCCAAAAAAGGTCCCCTAAAAAAACTAAATGTGGAAAGATATGCTAAAAGGGAGCACCTATAAGGCTAAAGTGATTTAAAGAAACATAAAAATCACATCAAAACATAAACAATTTATTGCACAGATATTTGTTACAAACAAAAAAATATATAGCACTAGGGTACCCTAATGTGAAAAGGTAACAAAATGGGTGTAAATGTCCAAAAATGTCCTAATTGTATTATTAAAAAAATCCAATACGAATGAAATATCTATGTGAAAAATATAAAAAAATTAAATAAAATATAAAAAATAAAAATAAAAAATAGTAATTCCAAGATAGACTTCCATTTTGTTGCTGTGTAAGGTGTAAGATAAAAGAAAAGCAACATAGTGCAATATTGCAAATAACCTGGCAGTCCCACTTGATAATGAGGCTTACCTGGAAGCTTGAGCAGTTCTTTATCAATGTGTTTCAGCCCAGAACTGGGGCCTTTTTCACTTATACCTTGCACAGCAACAAAATTGAAGTCTATCTTGGAATCACTATTTTGTATTTGTATATTTTATTTAATTTTTTTTATGTTTTTCACATAGATGTCTTTTTTGGGACTCTTTTCCACTGGATATTTGTATTCAATCACGCCAACATCATACAAATTAAGGATGGACACATTTAATTAGAATCCCTTTTTTTATCATATTATTGGATATTGGACACATTGGTTTCACAGGATTCACCTATTCGTACTGGATTTTTGGGGGGATAATAATATTAGGAAATTTTTTGGGCATTTACACCAATTTTTTTTACCTTTTCACATTCGGGTACCTTAGAGCTATATATTGTAACGAATATCTGTGCAATAAATTGTTTGTTTTTATATGAGTTTTATGTTTCTATAAATCACTTTAGCCAAAAAAAGTGCTCCCTATTTGCATATCTAGTAGTAATGTATAACAAGCTAAAGATGGGTTCACAATGCAGGGCAGCGGCTTCTAAGACTAATAAAATACTAGCATGTATTAAAAGGGTTCCTGATGCAAAGGAGGAAAGCATAATTATATCACCATATAAATCCCTGGTAAGACCTCACCTTGAGTATAGAGTGCAGTTCTGGGGACCAATCTCAAAAAAAGATATTGCAGACTTAGAAAAGTTCAGAGAAGGGCCACAAAGCTAATAAGGGGAATTGAGGATTTAAGCTATGATGAGAGGTTAGCCAAACTGGGTCTGTTTACTCTAGAAAAAAAAGGCAGTTGAGAGGTGACATGATTACTTTATATAAATATATTCAAGGCCCATATACAGAGATGGCAGAAGCTCTGTTTATTCTAAGAAATTTGTTTGTGACAAGAGGTCACAATTTAAGTCTGGAGAGAAGGAGATTTAATCTCCAGCAATGTAAAAATAATGTCAATGTTAGAGCAATCAAATTGTGGAACTCATTACCTAAGGAGGTAGTAAAGGCCAATATGTTAGATAACTTTAAAAATGGTTCAGATACATTTCTGGCTAGAAATAATAATTGTGATTGCCCACGGGTATAATATTGCAGTGAAAATGCTCAACAATACAGGCAGGGAGGACAGAGAATAGCCGCCGGTTTTGAGATATTATGTAGAAATACTGCAGTACAAATATTAGTGCCATAATTAACTCCAGAGAGTTGTAAATACGGTGGCCGGCTAAAATAATAGAATCAATTGGGTATGGCACCTAAAACTGATTGCTGAGCTTAAACAGTGACAACTGTCATCAACAGGGGACACAATATAATCGTATAAATCTAATGACAATAATTTTATTGTACCCCCTTAATATGAAAGTGTCTATGTGGTCCTGTGCCTTAGCCTGGTTTGTGTTGAATAATAAAGAGCAATCAGGTTTAAAACATACCGTACACTATGTGCACCTTGAATACTGGTGCATAACGGTAGAAAATTGTTACAGTCGAGAATCCGGCTAGAAATTATTTGGTGACTGGACAATTCAGTACTGAGAACTATGACCCTGGCGGGCAGGCAGTCCAAGCTACTAGATACCCATTAGCATACTTAGATATTTAACCAAAGTACAATAACATTGGATATGTACATCAAAGGATTACTGGCTAATATGTGTCTTATTATGGCTCGAAGGGTAGTGACAATATTTACCAGTTAACCAAATCAATGCACCTGATAATAAATAAGGCTATTACTACGGCAACACCATTTGTCAACCAAATGCAAATTAACATTAACAGTAAATAGCTAGTAAATGTAGAAGGTATAGGAGAGATGCCAATGCAAGTTAAAAAATAAAGTAGAGTGTGGAGAGAGACTGCTAAGTCCCTACTCCCCCTAACATGTTTCACATAACTGCTTTTTCAAAGATGGGACGCCCGCCTCATATCCGGACAAATATAGACAAAAGGCTGAGTGGCATCATGGATAGAAAGCAATTCAATAGGTGTAGGTAAATACTGACTGCTGATAGGTCAGTAAGGGGGGCGTGATACCCCAGATGTGTGCACCATATACACAAGCCTTTGGAGGTTGCTAGGTAAGCAAGATCATGTATCTCATCGCTTGGATCATCATATGATTAAACAGATTTAATTCAGAGGATATATACAAGACAAATGTAATCCAAGTAACAAGTAATGATGTAAATATGTAGTAACGTTCTTGAGCTAGCGCTGTACTGATCTTAGATTATACACATATTCAATACATTACTTATATTTAACTATACACAGAATATATATATATATATATATATATATATATATATATATGTATGTTAGGTATGTTTAAAATGGATAGTAAATTCAAATTAAAGGGGAAATAATATCTCCTGAGCGTTACATTCAGGTGTCATAAGCCCGAATAATGGGGGATGTGTGATGTGTGATGATGAAGAGCCCTTCTGATAAGGGCAAGCGTGTCATGTGTAACTGAGGTGTAGTGACAGTGACCGGGATGTGAGAAAAATGATTGAAATAAAAGGATTACTAAAATCCCAAACAATAAGATGCAATGAACTGGGGTGGTGGGGGTGGTAAGTGGTGAAATAGTAGAATATGTGATCACCAGTAATGGCAACTCTGTTATGGATATGAGAGACAGGTGGAATATAACCAACCTGGGAAATGCGAGTGTAAGTGGTCAAAAAAGTGATTCACTAGACATGAAGTGACAAGCCTGTATGGTCCAAGAAAACACAAAACAGTGTGTGAATATCTTATAAAAAAACGTGTCATAGAGGAGAGGGACAAACAGGAACCTGGTAGTGGGAAGGAAGCAATAAAACAATTGCGTAATTATATGGTGTAGTTTATGTATCAATCTCTATATGATGATTACCACTAAATAGTTTGTATTACATTCCCATTATAGGAAACAATAAAAATTATTTTGCTCATTTAGTCCTTTGGGGTGAACGCAATCTAAGAGATAAATCCATCTTCATTCTGCACTCAAGAGGGCTGATTCAAGTTTACCTCCTCTTATATCTAGTGAAACTTTCTCAATCCCTTGACATTGAATATCTTGGGTATTGGAATTGTGCTAAAATTGGAAGTGTGATGCAACTGAGGTAAGGGTCTTGCCCTCTTCTTGATCTTTGCTTGCATTTTTAATACTTCTGACATGTTCTTGAAGTCTGACATGTAGTTTTTGCCAACGTAGATCTTGGAGCATGTACAAAACAATACATATATAATGCTATTGGTGGTGCAACTGATATAATTTTTCATTTTGTGGGTATGTCCGAATCGGTCTTGGATGCTATCTGCCTTTCTGATATAGTTACAGCTTGAACAAGACCCAAATGGGAAAGACCCAGGTACAATAGAGGTCCTAGTTTTACCAACTTGAAAGTGGCTGCTGGAGACCTTATTTTTAATACTTTGAGTTCTTCTATATCTCACTTTAACAGAATCACTAACAGTAGGTTTTAAATCTGGATCCAACAGTAGTATGTTCCAGTGTTTGTTCATGATGTCAGTGATCAAATGTGTCAGTGGGTTATAAGTGAGTATCAGTCTGGTCTGATCCTCTTTCTCTTTCTTTTTCTTCTTTTGGAGCAAGTCGGATCTGTTGGTATTTAGGGCTCTTGATCTGGCTTGTTTGATCCCTCTTTTACTATATCCTCTATCCAATAGTCTCTTCTCTAGATCTTTTGCCTGCACCTTGAATAAAAATAGATCACTACAGTTTCTCCTTACCCTAAGAAATTCTCCCACAGGTAGGGATTTAGTAGTGCCAGGGGCATGGGCGCTGGTTTTGGTGCAGTAGGCTATTAGTAGCTGTGGCTTTCCTGAAGAGGTCAGTATGTATTTTGCCCTCTGTATCTTTGAAAATTGTCAGATCCAAGAACTCTT
This sequence comes from Bombina bombina, assembly GCF_027579735.1. NCBI lineage: Eukaryota > Metazoa > Chordata > Amphibia > Anura > Bombinatoridae > Bombina > Bombina bombina. The sequence goes on along the minus strand of NC_069499.1, from coordinate 799,038,752 downwards.
TTTGATTGACTCATGGGTCTCTAGTTATCAAGCCGTCAACTTTCTTTCATTCGACGGCACCAATACGCTCACCTAAGATCGCCTAACATCGCTGCCGCGGACCTGAATACGCTCTCCAAAATTATCAAGAAAGCTGTCAAAAGTACGGAGCGATGAGCAGCGGACTGTTGTTAACTAACAGTCATCGATCTCGCTGCTCTTCGGCTTATTCGCAGTTTTCTTGGTACCCTGTCACTAAGCACCCACACTATACTATACTGTTTTATCCCCTATACCGCCGCTCCTGGAGCCCACCACAACTCTAATAAAGTGTTTAACCCCTAAACTGCCACTCCCTGAGCCCACTGCCACCTACATTATATGTATTAACCTCACGGAGCGATGAGCAGCGGACTGTTGTTAACTAACAGTCATCGATCTCGCTGCTCTTCGGCTTATTCGCAGTTTTCTTGGTACCCTGTCACTAAGCACCCACACTATACTATACTGTTTTATCCCCTATACCGCCGCTCCTGGAGCCCACCACAACTCTAATAAAGTGTTTAACCCGTAAACTGCCACTCCCTGAGCCCACTGCCACCTACATTATATGTATTAACCCCTAAACCGCCGATCCTGGAGCCCACCGCCACCTACATTATATGTATTAACCCCTAAACCGCCGCTCCCGGACCCCGCCGCAACTAAATAAAATGTTTAACACCTAAACCGCCGCTCACGGACCCCGCCGCCACCTACATTATATTTATTAACCCCTAATCTGCCCCCCCTACACCGCCATCACTATATTAAATTTATTAACCCCTAATCCTAAATCTAACCCTAACACCCCCTAACTTAAATATAATTTAAATTAATCTAAATAAATATTCCTATCATTAAATAAATTATTCCTTTTTAAAACTAAATACTTACCTATAAAATAAACCCTAAGATATCTATAATATAACTAATAGTTACATTCTAGCTATTTTAGGATTTATTTTTATTTTACAGGAAAGTTTGTATTTATTTTAGCTAGGTACAATAGTTATTAAATAGTTATTAACTATTTAATAACTTCCTAGTTAAAATAAAGACAAATATACCTGTAAAATAAAACCTAACCTAAGTTACAATTACACCTAACACTTCACTATCATTAAATTAATTACCTAAACTAAATACAATTAAATAAAATTAAATAAAATTATCTATACAAAACCCCCCCCACTAAATTACAGAAAATAATAAAATAATTGCAAGAATTTTAAACTAATTACACCTAATATAATCCCCCTAATAAAATAAAAAAGCCCCCCAAGTTAATAAAAATCCCTACCCTACACTAAATTACAAATAGCCTTTAAAAGGGCCTTTTGCGGGGCATTGCCCCAAAGTAATCAGCTCTTTTACCTGTAAAAAAAAAAAAAAAAATACCCCCCCCAAAATTACAACCCACCACCCCCACACCCAACCCTACTCTAAAACCCACCCAATCCCCCTTAATAAAACCTAACACTACCCCCTGAAGATCACCCTACCTTGAGACGTCTTCACCCAACCGGGCAGAAGTGGTCCTCCAGACGGCCATCCAGGCGGCATCTTCTATCTTCATCCATCCGGAGCGGAGCGGGTCCATCTTCAAGATATCCGACGCGGAGCATCCTTCCAGGCCGGCAACTACCCAACGAATGAATATTCCTTTAAATGACGTCATCCAAGATGGCGTTCCTTGAATTCCGATTGACTGATAGAATTCTATCAGTCAATCGGAATTAAGGTAGGAAAAATCCTATTGGCTGATGCAATTAGCCAATAGGATTGAAGTTTTCAATTGTTTCACAACCTGTTTAATGTACATTACTGTGGGCCAGATAAAAATGTTGCCCCCCTTGTCGGCTTCCCTTATTATTACATCCTCCCAAGTTTCTCTTCTGGGGTCAAATTGCTCGGTGAGGATCGAGCTTTTATCCGTGATATTTCATGACACACTACTTATCTAAAGTTGAGGGGAAGTATTATATTGGGAACAAAGGTAGATTTAGATTTCAGATTTTTGCGCCACTGGACGGGTTCCTGATTACCTTCACGCATTAGGCTTTCCAAGTCAAATAGGGCTTGTACATCTTCTTCAGATATGGTGGGGTCAGTTTTTTTGGCAAAAAACTATTTGAGGTTTAGTTTGCGAACATGTAACTGAATATATTTAATAGCTTCAAACTTGTTTAGATTGTCAGTGGGGGAAAAAGATAGCCCTTTGGATAACACAGATAAATGGGCTGATGTTAATTCATGACCTGAGAAGTTAATGACTTGAGTCTCATCTGGGAGAAGGTGCTGGGTGCCCTCCGCATGGTGCGGCCGCCACTGTGGGATGCCCTGGAGTGACCACAGTGACCTCTTGACCTGGTTGGTCTTTTGTTTATATTTCTTTCCTCTTCGTGTGTGCCAGAATCTAAAAAAGTTTTTCTTTTGTTTCTGGAAGGTAGACTAACTGAGGATGTAGATAGGGTAGGTACTGAGGTCATGTTGACTTGTCATTGTTATCATTATCCTCCCCATCGTTATCTGACACATCACTCTGGATGGTATTGGCCTGAAAAGATCAGGAGGTACTTCTGTAAAAGTTCCTCCTTCTCCATTTGTAGACTTTTTTCTCTTTATAGTCATTAATATCTCGGTATAGTTTGCCCTGATTTGTATCTCTTAGTTCTTTAATATATTGGTCTAATTTCTTTTAGTAATTTTTGTATAATTTTTCAAATTCAGTTTATGTCTCAAAATCTTTGAGTTGATTATATTGTTCCTGGATTATAAATTCTAATTTATCATATGTGTCTTTATCATGCTTAATAAGGATATTCATAAGTTTAAATGAGCATTCTGAGAGAACTGTTTCCCATTCCCCAGTTAGGGTGTGATTCACAAACTCAAACGCAGGGAACAACTGAATCCTCAAACCTCGGGGTATTATTCTTTAAGGGCAGTTTCAAGAGAAGAGGCAGACATAGTATTTGAACATGTTATCCAAATCCACATTTCTTTTAGATTGTATTTCGGTCCGATCTTTATTTATAATATCAGCCATTTTCCAAGGTTACACGATCTTGGTTACCTAGCAACCTCCACAGGCTCGTGTATACGGTGCACACATCTGGTCTATCACGCCCCCCTTACTGACCTATCAGCAGTCAGTATGTACCTCCACCTATTGAATTGCTTTCTATCCATGACGTCACTCAGCCTTTTGTCTATATTAGTCCAGATCTGAGGCGGGCATCCCACCTTTGAAAAAGCAGTTATGCGAAACATGTTAGGGGGAATAGGGACTTAGCAGTCTCTCTCCACACTCTACTTTATTTTTTAACTTGCGTTGGCATTTCTCCTATACCTTCTACATTTACTAGCTATTTACTGTTAATGTTAATTTGCATTTGGCTGACAAATGGTGTCGCCGTAGTAATAGCCTTATTTATTATCAGGTGCATTGATTTGGTTAACTGATAAATATTGTCGCTACCCTTCGAGCCATAATAATAAGACACATATTAGCCAGTAATCCTTTGATGTACATATCCAATGTTATTGTACTTCGGTTAAATATAAGTATGCTAATGGGTATCTAGTAGCTTGGACTGCCTGCCCTCTGGGGTCATAGTTCTCAGTACTGAATTGTCCAGTCACCAAATAATTTCTAGCCGGATTCATGCACCAGTATTCAAGGTGCACATAGTGTACGGTATGTTTTAAACCTGATTGCTCTTTATTATTCAACACACACCAGGCTAAGTCACAGGACCACATGGACACTTTCATATTAAGGGGGTACAATAAAATTATTGTCATTAGATTTATACGATTATATTGTGTCCACTGTTGATGACAGTTGTCACTGTTTAGGCTCAGCAATCAGTTTTAGGTGCCATGATTCTATTATTTTAGCCTGCCACCGTATTTACAACTCTCTGGAGTTAATTATGGTACTAATATTTGTACTGCAGTATTTCTACTTCACTACGCTAACATAATATCTCAAAACCAGCGGCTATACTCTGTCCTCCTTGCCTGTATTGTTAAGAGTTTTCACTGCAATATTATACCCTTGGGCAATCACAATTATTACGCCTTGGGATAATTTATTACTCTGTGTACCCCAATATATCTAGGCAATTCTAAAACAGAAAAAACTACTTTTGAACTAAACTTAATTGGGCACACTTACTATACCATGAGGAAGTTCCTCCACACATATATACCCATTGTAATAATAATATAGCCTATCCAGGCTAATATTACACTTTATAACCCTTGGTATTTACCTCTTCCAATGGAACAGGAGTAGATAGTATCATACCCATTAGTAGGTGTTGTCTCCTTGTCCCAGTTACCCTGTGATTTGGTACTCGCAGACAGTCCATTTATTTCAGTAGTGAATGTGTCAGTGCTATTCTTTATGCACATGTATCACCAGTGATATTTATTTACACCATACCTGGTTACAGTAAAAACTTGATTCAGAAGTATAGGCGTTCATGCCCTTGTGTTTTTATATTATTATTCTTTTTTTTTATCATATACTATTAATAAAACTTAAAGGGACACTGAACCCATATTTTATTATAATAGGAGTAAAATTATAAAAAAATTATAATAGGAGTAAATTAGAAAGTTGCTTAACATTGTATGCTCTATCTGAATCATGAAAGAAAAAAATGGGTTTTGTGTCGCTTTAACAGGCCAGAGTTGTATTTTATCTTCCCCAGTCATCTTAAAGTTGTCTGATCGACTCAACCAGCGGTACTTTTGGGGACAGCTGAATGAAGTCCAAGTCAAGTGGAGCAAAAAACCTATTATGTTGTTGTAAGTTGAGAACATAGAGGGAAAAGGGCTTTGTATTTATTATAGCTTTACTGATTTTCATGATTAACTACATTTTCAAATGTGTTAATGTTAGTTCTAATTAAAGGATCATTGCTGATAGAATATGGCCAAGATCTGATCCATAGGGTCACCATTAAATTACAGCCAAAAATATGGTAGCCACATTACAGCACTTATTTTAGCAGTTTTTTAATTAAATAAGGAAATGATTAGTCATAGGTATATAGGTAATTTAATATTTTTCTTTATAATCCCAAACTGTTGGATGGGGCTAATTATTTTTATAGTTCTGCTAATTTAGCTTTTAAAATAATTCCAACATTTTTTATATGCTATCATCTTTTATTTCAGGTGTGCTGGATTGTGTCAGCACCGACCAAAATCTGATCAATGCACCATTAATTTAAGCCAATTTCTGCTTAAATGAAGGAGCAGGAGAGATCTTGTTGAGGTTAAAATTATTTTATTAAAAAAGTGAAATAATTTATTGCCAGCTGATGCAGTTCTGTTATTGAG